>NW_017676457.1:0-44536 GCF_001879085.1 Nicotiana attenuata
GTGATTTCGGGCTTAGGGGCATGTTCGGATTGTGTTTTGGAGGTCCGTAGCTAATTTAGGCTTGAAATGCCGAAAGATGAACTTTTGAAGTTTCCGGTTCGATAGTGAGATTTTGATCCGAGGGTCGGAATGGAATTCCGGAAGCTGGAGTAGCTCCGTAGTGTTGAGTGTGACGTGTGTGCAAAATTTTAGATCATTCGGACAAGGTTTGATAGACTTTTTGATCGAAAGCGTATTTTGAAAAATTTGGAGCTCTTAGGCTTGAATCCATTGTTAATTTGAGGTTTCGATGTTCTTTTAGGTGTTTTAAGGATTGGTACAAGTTTGGATAGTGGTATTAGACTTGTTGGTGCCTTTGGTTGAGGTCCCGGGGGCCTCGGGATGATTTCGGGTGGTTGACGGAGGAAATTTTGGAGTTAAAGTTGCAGCTTCAGCTGCTGGTTCTGTCATAACCGCACCTGCGGTTTGGGTTCCGCAGGTGCGGCGCCGCAGATGCGGCTCAGTGACTGCAGAAGCGGGAAAGTTGGGAAAAATATCAGGAACTGCAGAAGCGGTAATTTTTCCGCAGGAGCGGTACCGCATCTGCGGGTTGGGAGCCGCAGATGCGGAATCTGGGCATTTAGTGACGAGTCGCAGATGCGACCCTTGTTCCGCAAATGCTAGACCGCAGAAGCGGTCCCAAGGCCGCAGATGCGGACTGCTGGACAGAATGGTTATAAAAGGGGTTCCGCGACTTTGGGGTTTATTTTCACCATTTTAATCATTTTTGGAGCTCTTTGAAGGGGATTGAATAGGGATTCGAGGGGAATCACTTGGAGGTAAGATTCTTGGTCTTAAAACTCGTTTCTAATGTGAAATCTACCTAGTAAATCATGGATATCTAGGCCTAAAATTGAAGAATTAGGGCTTGGGATTTAAGAGATTTTAATTGGGAATTTGAGGGGTCATTTGGACTCCGATTTCAGTGTTCTTGGTATGTATGAACTCGTGAGAGTGTGAGAATTTTTGAAATATCAATTCCGAGACGTGGGCCCGAGGGGAGTTTTGGTCATTTTACCTAATTTCGCATATTAGCTTAGAATGTAATTGTAGAATCAGTTACTTGAAGTGTTATTACATTATGAAATTTAATTGAATAGATTTGGGCCATTTGGAGTCGAATACTCGTGGCAAGAACGTGGTTTCGGGTTGATAATTGAGCCGATTCGAGGTAAGTGGCTTGTCTAACCTTGTGTGGGGGACTCTCCCCTTAGGATTGATATCGTGATACTTGAAATGCCTTGTACGTGAGGTGACGAGTGCGTACTTCTGCTAATTGTTGGAAATTCGGTTTTTTTCATTTTAAAAATAGCCTTAAATTGTGTTCTTCCGTTTCTTGCTTACATTATTTGGAAACTTAGTCTGCTGTTAGTCTAGAGAAGCATGTCTATTTGACTAAATTGCTCTATTTGTTTTAACTGCCTTATTTGTATTACGTGAAGCATGCTAGGTTAGAATTACCTGTTTTGCCTTGGTATGAAGTTGAGCTTAATTGAGTATATCCTTTTTCTGCTATTGTTGTGCATTTCATTTTGGGGCTACGGGAAGGCATCCCGGGAGATCCCCTGTACGTATTTCGGATCGAGCTGAGGTGCGGGATACTAAGAGATCCTCAGGATATCTAGAGATCCCTGATATATATATTGAGGATACTAAGAGCCTCAGGATACCAAGAGATCCCTGATATATATATTGAGGATACCAAGAGATCCTCGGGATACCAAGAGATCCCCGGATATACATATTGAGGATACTAAGAGATCCTCGGGATACTGAGAGATCCCCGGTTATTATCCTTGTGATTGTTTGCCTCTTGTATCAGTTATAGTTGTCTTATATCCTGCGATATTTTTACTGTTCAATTATTTATACTGCTCTTATCTGCACTATCAAACTTTATATTATTATTTAATCTCAGTAGGGCCATGACCTTCCTCGTCACTACCCAACCGAGGTTAGGCTTGGCACTTACTGAGTACCGCTGTGGTGTACTCATGCCCTTCCTGCGCATGTTTTTCATGTGCAGATCTAGGTACCTCTACTCAGACTTACCATCCTTGAGGCGAGGCGATTCTACGGAGACTTCGAGGTATATCTGCCGCGTCCGCAGACCGAGGAGTCTCTCTCCATTCTCTCTTATAGTGATTAGTCCTTCTATCTTTTCTGTTGATGTAGACTTTCGGAGTTAGAGCATTTTACTATATTCGTAGCTTGTGATTCATGGATTTCGGGGCCTTGGATATATGTATTTGTTTTGAGAGTTAAATATTGTGTATGTCGGGCGGCACTCTTAAACGCTATTTATTTACTCTATCTCTGTTTCAAATTTGTTTTTCTTTCGCAAAAATTTGTTTTATTTTCTGCATTTTAGGCTTACCTAGTCGTAGAGACTAGGTGCCGTCACGATGGTTCACGGAGGGCGAACCGGGGTCGTGACAAGTTGGTATCAGAGCTCTAGGTTCATAGGAGTCATGAATCACAAGTCGGTTTATTAGAGTCTCGCTGATCGGTACGGAGACGTCTGTACTTATCTACGAGAGGCTATGTAACTGTTTGGAAAATTTTCGCTTCATTTGATTTCCTTGTCGTGCGAGATTTTTGATATCACAATTCTAAACTTCTGTCTTCTATTCTCTCACAGATGGTGAGGACACATGCTACTCGAGCAGGCACCCGTGCCTCCTACTGGAGCCGCCAGAAGCCGAGGCCGGGGTAGAGGCCGAGAACGCGCTCGTGGTGCAGCTAGAGCACCCGTGTGAGCTGCCGCCGAGGTACCCCCAGCAGTACCAGCCGGAGTCCAGACACCTGATGCGTCTGCTACTACTACTCCAGCACTCCAGGAGACTTTGGCACAGTTTATGACTATGTACACCACCTAGCTCAGGCAGGGTTGCTTCCCCTTACTACAGCTACATCCCAGGCCGGGGGAGGAGCATTGACTCCCGCCGCCCGCACTCCTGAGCAGCGAGTGCATATTGATCAGGTTCCAGAGACTATTCCTGTACAGCCGGTAGCCCCGGCTCAGCCCGAGGAGAGGGCAGTAGCTTTAGAGGAGGAGCAGAAGAGGCTTGAGAGATTCAAGAAGTATCAGCCTCCGACTTTTAGCGGACTAGCCTCAAAGGATGCCCTTGGATTTCTTGAGGAGTGCTACTGTATCCTCCGTACTATGGGCATATCAGGATCGAGTGGGGTTTCCTTCACTACCTTCCAGCTTCGAGGAGCCGCCTATCAGTGGTGGCGTGCTTATGAGTTAGACAGTCCGGATGAGGCAGCTTCCCTGACTTGGGCCCAGTTTTCAAATATGTTCACCTGGGAGTATGTCCCCCAGAGTCTTAGGGACGCCTGTCAGTTACATCGACTTGGCTACACATGCACCAGCTTTGGTTTCTACGGTTCGCGAGAAGGTTCGCCGGTTTATTGAGGGGCTTATTCCCAGCATCAGGTCTAGCATGGCTCGTGAGTTAGAGATGGATATATCTTATCAGCAGGTGGTGAGCATTGCTAGGAGGATTGAGGGTATGCATGCTAGGGACAGAGAGGAGAGGGAGGCCAAGAGGTCTCGAGAGTCGGGCCATTATTCTGGTGCCCGTGCCCCAGCTGCAGGTCGTCATGGTAGGGGCCATATGAGTCGCCCCATTCATTCAGCTCTTCCAGCAGCTCGTGGTGTTCCAGCCCCACCTAGGCCTCAAGAGCCTTATTATGCACCTCCAGTGTCTAGTGCACCTCCTGCGCGGGGTACTTCCAGTGGTCAGTCCAGCAGACCTGGCCCAAGCCAGTCACAGCCGCCACGTCCTCCCAAAGCTTGTTTTGAGTGTGGTGACACCCGTTATGTGGTGAGGGATTGCCCTAGACTTGGGAGGGTTGTACCTCCCCAGACTCCTCAGCCACAGCGCGCCCCGCAGAGTTCTCAGGCTATGATCCCAGCCCCAGTTGCCACCCCACCGGCCCAGCCAGCTAGAGGTGGAGGTCGGGGTGGTAGAGGTCGCCCTTGAGGGGGAGGCCAGGCCAGATACTATGCTCTTCCTGCCCGTACTGAGGCTGTCGCCTCCGATTCTGTCATCACAGGTACTATCTTGGTCTGTCACAGAGATGCATCGGTTCTATTCGATCCAGGCTCCACTTATTCTTATTTGTCTTCTTATTTTGCTTCGTATTTGGGTGTATCTCCGGATTCTTTGAGTTCCCCAATTTATGTTCTGTGGGAGATTCTCTTGTTGTGGACCGCGTTTATCGGTCATGTTTGGTTGTTCTTCGTGGTTTTGAGACCAGAGCCGATTTATTATTGCTCAACATGGTTGATTTTGATATTATCTTGGGCATGGAATGGTTGTCACCCCATTATGCTATCCTTGATTGTCACGCCAAAACTGTGACACTGCCCATGCCAGATGTACCGCGTGTTGAGTGGAGGGGTGCTTTAGGCCACACTCCCAATAGAGTTATTTCTTTCCTTAAGGATCAGCGTATGGTTGAGAAAGGTTGTGATGCGTATCTCGCTTATGTGAGAGATGTCAGTATGGATACTCTTTCTGATGATTCAGTCCCAGTAGTACGGGATTTCCCTGATGTGTTTCCAGCTGATTTTCCGGGCATGCCGCCCGATAGAGACATTGATCTGTTGCTGGGCACTCAGCCCATTTCTATCCCTCTGTACCGTATGGCTCCTCCTGAGTTGAAGGAGTTGAAGGAGAAGTTGCAGGAATTACTTGATAAGGGTTTCATTCGGCCAAGTGTATCACCTTGGGTGCTCTTGTCTTGTTTGTGAAGAAGAAGGATGGTTCTATGCGTATATGTATTGATTATCGCCAGTTGAACAAGGTGATAGTGAAGAATCGTTATCCTTTGCCTCGTATTGATGACCTGTTTGATCAGTTACAGGGTGCTTGTGTGTTTTCTAAGATTGACTTGCGTTCAGGCTATCATCAGTTGAAGATTCGAGAGCCAGATATCCCGAAGACTGCCTTCAGGACTCGGTATGGTCATTACGAGTTCCTTGTTATGTCATTTGGGCTGACTAATTCCCCAGCAGCCTTCATGCAACTGATGCACAGTGTTTTCTAGCCACATCTTGATTCATTCGTGATTGTTTTTATTGATGACATCCTAGTATACTCCCGGAGTCGGGAGGATCATGAGCAGTACCTGAGGACAGTGCTCCAGACCTTGAGAAAAAAGAAATTGTTGTTAACTTCTCGAAATGTGAGTTTTGGTTGGATTCCGTGGCGTTCTTGGTTCACGTGGTCTCGAGAGAGGGTATTCAGGTGGATCCGAAGAAAGTATAGGCCGTGAAAAGTTGGCCCAGACCATCCTCAGCTATAGAGATCCGCAGTTTTCTTGGCTTGGCGGGTTATTACCGTCGATTTGTTCAGGGGTTTTCATCTATTGCAGCACCTATGACCAGACTGACCCAGAAGGGTGCTCCGTTCTAGTGGACGGAAGAGTGCGTGGAGAGCTTTCAGAAGCTCAAGACAGCTTTGACTACAGCCCCATTTTTGATATTACCTACCAGTTCGGGGTCTTATACTGTATATTGTGATGCCTCGAGAGTTGGCCTTGGAGCGGTATTGATCCAGTATGGTAGGGTGATTGCCTACGCGTCCAGACAGTTAAAGATACATGAGAAGAATTATCCTGTCCATGATCTTGAGTTAGCTGCCATTGTTCAGGCCTTGAAGATCTTGCGTCATTATTTGTACGACGTGCCTTGTGAGATATATACGGATCACCGGAGTTTGCAGCATCTGTTCAAGCAGAAGGACCTTAATTTGCGTCAGAGGAGATGGCTAGAGGTGCTGAAGGATTATGACATCACTATCTTGTATCACCCGGGCAATGCCAATGTGGTGGCCGACGCTTTGAGCCGCCGGGCAGAGAGTTTGGGGAGTTTGGCTTATTTACCAGCAGCAGAGAGGCCCATGGCGATGGATGTTCAGGCCTTAGCCAGACAGTTTGTGAGATTTGATCTTTCGGAGCCCAGTCGGGTTCTAGCTTGCGTGGTCTCTCGGTCTTCCTTGTTTGATCGTATCCTGGAGCGTCAGTTTGATGACCCTCACTTGCTTGTCCTCAAGGACAAAGTGTTGCATGGCGATGCTCGAGATGTGACTATTGGTGATGACGGAGTATTGAGGATGCAAGGTCGAGTTTGTGTACCCAATGTTGATGGGCTTCGGGAGTTGATTCTAGAGGAGGCCCATAGTTTGCGGTATTCCATTCATCCGGGTGCCGCGAAGATGTATCAGGATCTTGAGGCAGCACTACTGGTAGAGGCGGATGAGAAAGATATAGTGGGTTTGTAGCTCGGTGCCTTAAATGTCAGCAGGTGAAGTATGAGCACCAGAGACCGGGTGGATTGCTTCGACAGATAGAGATTCCGGAGTGGAAGTGGGAGCGGATCACCATGGACTTCGTATCTGGGCTCCCACGGACTTTGAGGAAGTTCGATGCCGTTGGGGTTATTGTGGATCGGCTGACCAAGTCCGCGCATTTCATCCCTGTGTGTACTACCTATTCTTCGGAGTGGTTGGCAGAGATTTATATCCGGGAGATTGTCCGTCTGCATGGTATTCCAGTTTCCATCATCTCAAACAGAGGTACTCAATTCACATCGCGATTCTGGAGAGCCGTACAGCAGGAGTTGGGTACTCGGGTGGAGTTGAGCACAACATTTCACCCTCAGACGGACGGACAGTCCGAGCGCACTATCCAGATTCTTAAGGATATGCTCTGTGCGTGTGTGATTGAGTTTGGAGGTTCTTGGGATCAGTTCTTGCCATTGGCGGAGTTTGCCTACAACAACAGCTATCAGTCCAGCATTCAGATGGCACCGTACGAGGCTTTGTATGGTAGGCGATGTAGATCTCCGGTGGGTTGGTTCGAGCCGGGTGAGGCTAGATTATTGGGCACAGACTTGGTTCAGGATGCTTTGGAGAGAGTCAAGGTGATTCAGGATAGACTCCGTACAGCCTAGTCTAGACAGAAGAGATACGCAGACCGGAAGGTTCGTGATGTTTCCTACATGGTTGGAGAGCGGGTTCTGCTTTGGGTTTTGCCTATGAAGGGCGTTATGAGATTTGGGAAGAAGGGAAAGTTGAGTCTGAGGTTTATTGGCCCTTTTGAGATATTGAGGCGTGTTCGGGAGGTTGCTTACGAGCTTGCCTTACCTCCCAGCTTGGCATGAGTTCATCCAGTATTTCATGTTTCGATGCTCCGGAGGTATCACGGTGATTCGTTGCACGTGTTGGATTTCAGTTCAGTCCAGTTAGAGAAGGATCTATCTTATGTTGAGGAGCTAGTGGCAATATTGGACAAGCAGGTTAGGAAGCTGAGGTCAAAGAACATTGCATCAGTGAAGGTCCAGTGGCAGGGTCAGCCGGTCGAGGAGGCGACCTGGGAGATCGAGCAGGATATGCGCAGCCGTTACCCTCATCTTTTCACTACTTCAGGTAGGTCTCTATGCTCGTTTGAGGACGAACGAATGTTTAAGTGTGGGAGGATGTAATGACCCGGCCAGTCGTTTTTAGAATTTACGCCCCGATCCTCTATTTACTGCTTTCCCCGCGTTTATTTCTGCTATTTTGAATTGCCGGGATGTTCGGTTTGAATTTCGGAGAGTTTTGGGACACTTAGTCCCTAAATGAGAGCTTAAGTCTTGGAAATTTGACCATAGTCGGAACAGTGTGAAGACGACCTCGGAATGGAAATCTGATGGTTCCGTTAGCTCCGTTGGGTGATTTCAGGCTTAAGGGCGTGTTCGGATTGTGTTTTGGAGGTCCGTAGCTAATTTAGGCTTGAAATGCCGAAAGATGAATTTTTGAAGTTTCCGGTTCGATAGTGAGATTTAGATTCGAGGGTCGGAATGGAATTCCGAAAGTTGGAGTAGCTCCCTAGTGTTGAATGTGACGTGTGTGCAAAATTTCAGGTCATTCGGACGAGGTTTGATAGACTTCTTGATCGAAAGCGTATTTTGAGAAAATTTGTAAGTTTTTAGGTTTGAATCCATGGTTAATTTGAGGTTTCGATGTTGTTTTAGGTGTTTTAAGGATTGGTACAAGTTTGGATATTGGTATTAGACTTGTTGGTGCCTTCGGTTGAGGTCCCGTGGGCCTCGGAATGATTTCGGGTGGTTAATGGAGGAAATTTGGAGTTAAGGTTGTTGCTTCAGCTGCTGGTTCTGTCATAACCGCACCTGCGGTTTGGGTTCCGCAGGTGCGGCGCCGCAGAAACGGCTCAGTGGTCGCAGAAGCGGTGTTGAGGCAAAAGGGAGTCGACCGCAGATGCGGTCAGGTAACCGCAGAAGCGGCACTGCATCTGCGGTAATGTAGTCGCAGGTGCGGAAAGTCCCCCTTTAATGAAATGTCGCAGATGCGACCGGGTTTCACAGATGCGGGACCGCAGAAGCGGTCCCAGGGCCGCAAATGCAGTAATCGCTGGGCAGAACATATGTCCTTGCCTTCGCGAAATTTAGCCATTTTTCATCTTTTTTTCAAACGGGAAGAAGCTTGAGAAGCACTTTTCAAAAGGCATTTTCAGAGGAGTTCATTGGGGTAAGGCCTTTGGTCCCTAGACACGTTATTGGAATGATTTTTATCAATTTAATCATGAAAAATTAAGGAAAATCAGTGGTAATTGTGGGGTTAGGGCTTGACTAATTGGAGGCCTTTGAGTGATGATTTGAGGAACCATTTGAGGTACGATTTTGGTAATTTTGGTATGCATAAACTCGTGAGAGTGTGAGGATTTTCGAAATATAAATTTCACCCGATTCCGAGACGTGGGCTCTAGGGGCGTTTTGGTTATTTTACCTAATTTCGCGTATTAGCTTAGAATTTAATTGTAGAATCAGTTACTTGAAGTGTTATTTACATTATGAAATTTAATTGAATAGATTTGGACCATTTGGAGTCGAATACTCGTGGCAAGAACGTGGTTTCGGGTTGATAATTGAGCCGATTCGAGGTAAGTGGCTTGTCTAACCTTGTGTGGGGGACTCTCCCCTTAGGATTGATATCGTGATACTTGAAATGCCTTGTACGTGAGGTGACGAGTGCGTACATGTGCTAATTGTTGGAAATCCGGTTTTTTATTAAAAATAGCCTTAAATTGTGTTCTTCCGTTTCTTGCTTACATTATTTGAAAACTTAGTCTGTTGTTAGTCTAGAGAAGCATGTCTATTTTACTAAATTGCTCTAATTGTTTTAACTGCCTTATTTGTATTACGTGAAGCATGCTAGGTTAGAATTACCTTTTTTGCCTTGGTATGAAGTTGAGCTTAATTGAGTATATCCTTTTTCTGCTATTGTTGTGCATTTCGTTTTGGGGCTACGGGAAGGCATCCCGGGAGATCCCCTGTACGTATTTATGATCGAGCTGAGGTGCGGGATACCGAGAGATCCCTGGCACATATATTGAGGATGCTAAGAGATCCTCGGGATACCAAGAGATCCCTGATATATATATATATATATATATATATATATATATATATTGAGGATACCAAGAGATCCTCGGGATACCAAGAGATCCCCGGATATACATGTTGAGGATACTAAGAGATCCTCGGGATACTGAGAGATCCCCGGTTATTATCCTTGTGATTGTTTGCCTCTGTATCAGTTGTAGTTGTCTTATATCCTGTGATATTTTTACTGTTGCGCTTATTTATATTGCCCTTATCTACACTGTCGAACTTTATATTATTATTTAATCTTAGTAGGGCCCTGACATTCCTCGTCACTACCCGACCAAGGCTAGGCTTGGCACTTACTGAGTACCGCTGTGGTATACTCATGCCCTTCCTGCGCATGTTTTTCATGTGCAGATCCAGGTACCTCTACTCAGACTTACCATCTTGAGGCGAGGCGATTGTACGGAGACTTTGAGGTATATCTGCCGCGTCCGCAGACCGAGGAGTCTCTCTCCATCCTCTCTTATAGTGATTAGTCCTTCTATCTTTACTGTTGATGTAGACTTCCGGAGTTAGAGCATTTTACTATATTCTTAGCTTGTGATTCATGGGTTTCCGGGTCTTGGATTCATGTATTAGTTTTTGAGATATTAATGTTGTGTATGCCAGGCGGCACTCTTAAGCGTTGTTTATTTACTCTCCCTCTGTTTTAACTTGTTTTTCTTCCGCAAATTTGGTTTATTTTCCGCATTTTTGGCTTACCTAGTCGTAGAGACTAGGTGCCGTCACGATGGTTCACGGAGGACGAACCGGGGTCGTAACACTTTTCCCACACTTGATGACTTGAAAATCAATGGAGGGCGGCCAGCACTCGAAAAAGGGGATTGTCGACGATAAAAACTTATTTCGCATGTTTATACTAAACTAGTCTTAGAGTACGCTACCTCATCTCAATAAGTATGACACAATTTTTTTTGAAAAGTCACACAAATATTATTTTACAAATTATATTTGAGAGTTAAAAGAAGAAAGTACAAAATCATGAAAATAATGATTAATGTCGATCCAATTTAATTAAATCAATAAATAAAGAAACTCTACCTCATGGAAATCCTTAAAATGTTAAATGTTAGTTCCACTAAAAATAAATTATTAATTATAATTACGATTTTTATTCAAACACGAACGGCATTTATAATGAATATGAAGGGTAAAGTTGATTAACATTTTTTTGTTAATATTTTATATTTTTATGTTATATAGTGTCAAATATAAATAGATAGATTAGACTCGTCTATGGAAAAGCTTTTAGTGCATACATTGATTCTTAAATCATATTCTATCAAATTTTGAGTGAAATTTAATTAGTTGAATACAAAATTTTACATATTACATAAATTTTTAAGTGTTAATATAAATTTTTAACATGAAATTATTTGTTGAAGGAGCAATTAACTTTTTAAAGCTACAAAGTGAAGAAATCGACCAACTTCAACTCTGTGACAACTAACTTCATATAAATTACTCCATAAATTTTTAGGTTGTAGGTACCTTAAATATTTTACTTTGAGTTAGGTTTATTTCCAAAACTTCATAGTTATTTTATACTTTTAGATTATTTATTTTTTTAAAAATAACTATTTAGGTAATTTTCAAAATCATTCCTAGAAACCACAATAACTAATACTTCCGAAGCAAAAATCCTCGTTGTCTCCAATCAATAATTTCTTTTTGGCTTTGTTTATGCTTTTAGGTTTTATAATGTTTAGGTAAACGTACTCATAATTATGATATAATAAATTATATGTCTACCTAACGCGAGAAAGTCAAGATTTTTGGAATTAAGATTAGTTATTTTACACGATTCAAATAAGGAATATATATATATATATATAGTTGATTTTAAATTTCTAAATATTAGGAGTTTCTACACAGTTCAAACATAGAAAGACTTAATAGTTCAAATTTTATTTATTTCAAAATCCTAAATATTAGGTAAATAGTTAAATGACGATTTGGCCTTGTGCAAAATTAATTTTTAAAGGGTAAAAAAGACGAACGACATTTTGCTAAGGGCATTCGTGCTTTTAATACAGTATAGACTAATTTATCTTTCATACTCATGCTTATAACTTATTAATAATTGTTAAGTTATTTGTATTCTTACAGCTGTATTCTTAATACTGAGGACTATTCTCATTAAATGTCATCAGGTGACAAATATTGATTTGCCTCCTTTGATTGTGTACCCTTCGGGATCTTCCAGGCGCCAACTGGAGTTGTTGTCCTCGGAGCTGGTTTCTACTTGCTTCATCTTCCATCTGCCTCCGGTTTCACATGTCATGCTATCTGATACGCGGCGCCTTCCTGAGATTCCTTGGAAGGGCAACGTACGGCTAGGCAACTGATGTCAGTTCAGTTGCTGTCCGCCAACTGAGGTCCCTTCCGTACGCTAGACGAGATTGTCAGTGCCGTACGGGAAAACCAATGTCAAGAGCAATTGAGAGAACAGAAATGAGAATTCAGAATGAAAGAAAGCTTGATTACATTAATGAAAGCTATTACAGAAAAGCAACGCGGTGTCGAGGGGGAGAGACACCAGTACAGAGAATTGCTTGCTTGCTAGAAAGTTTTGATTGCTTGATCCCCCCTAATAGTACTTAAAAAAAATAAACCAAAGTTACAGGAGTAGACCTAATTAAGCTAGAGAAACATAATGGAAGTGCATGAAATAAACTACTCTATATTTACAATGAAAATGACTTAGTTTTCTATAAGGCAGCAGCAGGTCCGTTGTCAGCAGCAGTGTCTTTGGCATCACGGTCTGCGCGCGCGGCGCTGTTGGCTTCTGCCTGCGGCATGGCGCTCGCGAGGGATATCGGTGGGGCGACAGAGGCACCTGCGCGCTTGTCACTTGGCGCGGCCAAGACCACGGGGCCGTCCGTGGCGCTAGGCATTGGGAGGTTCGCTAGGACGCCACGGGGCGCGCCCAAGGGGTCATGGGGCATGGCTGGAAAGCCGCCCATGACATATCGTACGAACATTTAATATAAATCATTTTTACCCTATACAGATAGTCCCCCTGCTTTCTGGTGGCACATCTTTGTGTTGCCGAGAATTTGGTGAAGATCCTTTTCTTGGCAGGAAAATTTTCTGATCCTTTCTGGAAAGTTTCTGACGCTTGATAAGACGCGCGTCCCCTTGCATTTAATACTCCGAACATGTGTTACTCCACGATTTAGCGATATTTTTGCCGGTTCCCGAGGTAATCATGGCCACGATTTTAGCCGCCTATTACTTTACTTATATGCCTCATTCTTCTTCTTTTATACTTAACAGTTTCATAAACTCTCTCAACTTCTTTGCATTCAAGTCTTCTCTGCTTTCATCTTTCTTTAACCTTCTTCAAAAAAACTCTTATCACCTTCTGCTGATTATGGCTTCTTTCACTAATTCTTCCAAGAACTCTGGTCTTCTCTTCGGTGGGGGCCCGAAGAGGAGCAAAGACAAAGTGGTCGATGTTGATGCTGACCCTCCTACGGTGAGCACCATCATCCCCAAACATCTCAGCACAACCAAGGAATTCGAAGAGAAGCTCCCTTCTTCAAATTCTCGCACTTGGGCTGTTAGAAAATTTCCTTCTTCTATTCGCCCTTCCTACTAATGTGAAGGAGGACTATTATTACCACGACCTAAACATCATTGCTCCTGATATGGTGGAGCGAGTGACCTTTACTAAGAAGGGTTTAACGTATGTTTACACGTATCCCTTCACTTTTGGTTCGCTTTTTTTTGAACGGGGGACTTGACCCTTGATTTTGGAACTGTGCCACCGATACCAGGTTTGTTTGGCATAGATGGGCCCTTCGCTGTGGCGAACGGTGGCCTGTCTGCGGCGGCTGCGCCAGGAAACGAAAGAGGACCTCACCTTGGCTCATATCATATACCTCTACTCCCCTAAGATTTTTCGTAGGGGAGTAATAAATTTTAGCAAGCGTGGCCACCATGCTTTGCTCACCAGCATGGATGACGACAACGACCGTGGATGGATGGAGCAGTTTGTCGTTATTGCTACCAGGGATATCATCCCGGCCGCAACTCCATCTTTCCCTGAGTCCTGGACTCTTTCTCGTAAGTTCAAAGTCTATCTCTTTCTTCTAAAAAAAGGTTGTTTCATGTCATTGCTGACCCTTCTCTTTTCATTATTTCAGCAACTCGGTGGACACCTCCAAGGGTTGAAGGCTTGGATCGGTGGGTTTAGAAGATTCTGGACATCACCACACTTGAGACCCGCGGTGGAAAGAGTCAGCCCCCAAATATGGAAGGAGAGCCAAGAATCATGGTAAGATGACTCATAAAACCGGCTTTGCCTTCATTTCATCTTTGTACATAAGAAAGTTGGTTAAGCTCACCTTTTTGTTGAATTGAGGTCTCCCGCGGGGTTCTATTTCCATCCTTGAGGAGGATGTTTTAGCAGATCCGGTAGAGACTATGAGGTTGTTGAATGAGGCTCGCACCCGAACAGGCGCCATCGGATCTGCTTCCGGTGCAAGCGCTTCCTCTCGGAGTCCCCGGCCAGAGAACAAGCAACCAAAAAGGCGACGTTCTTCCTCGGCTGAGGGAAAGAATAAAAAAGTAAAGAAAGCCACACTCGAGCCAGCCGCAGACTCTATGGTTATTGAAGATGATGGGGAAGCCAGTGATGAAGGGGCTTCCCTACAAAGGAGACAATGACCTTCATCAGCTCAACAAAATGCTCAATCTGAAGAGCTTATAACCCCAACCGAGGGCGATGCTTAAGCGCTCTGGGAAAATTTGACTTGGTGGAGAATGTCAATTTTCCCTTTCCGTTCCCATCTGCTGCTCCCGGTACTATGAGGCCGAGTAGTAGGCCTATTCCGCCTTCGATTGTTGAGCAACTAACAAATAGTACTGCCTCCTCCGCATATGCTTCTCAATCCACAACACCATTAGCTTCATCTCCTTCCACACCGGCATACCTTCGTCACCAGCAACTGCTACATCATCCCCACTGGCTGCAGACGCCCGAGAGGAGGATGTCCCTCCTCCCCAATCCCCAGACCATGGAAATTTAGGGTACAACTACTCGCCCCCTTATACAGATCCCCAGAGGAGGAGGAATGTCTCCCACTCGGTGTCTACTGAGTTCCATTTGCTGTCCCTGCCAGTGGAACTCACCAATTATCTACAGCCGCTGGCTTCAGGAAAGGATAAGAAGAAAATACACTCTCTTTCGGGAGAGTGTTTGTTAAATAATGCCATGCACAATGCGGCATCGCTACCAAACTTGCTCTTTTATTACTTGTTTTTCCTTGATTTGCCATGACATGGTTTTTGACTTTGGTATTTACTTCGCAATCCAACTTCCTTGCTTTCGAGGGCCTTCAAAAGTTGATCCTTGATAAGGAAGGACTCAAGTCCGAGAGGGATTAGTTGTTGGCCGAGAGGGACCAAATTGTTGCTCGCCTCCCAGTGTTGGAAGCAAAAGTTGCTGAGGCGAGTGAGTTAGAGGCTCGGTTGCAAGTGATGGCCCTCAGCCTAGAAGCCTCTCAGCTAAATGTACAATTTCAAGAAGCTAAGGCTAAATGGGCTTAGGTCCAAGATGTTGTGCTTGCTGCTGCCGAGCGTGAATCTGCCTCCATTGAGAGAGTGAATAACTTGGAGGCAGCCTTGAACTCCAAAGCTGAAAAGGCTGTTTCTGCCGAGGAAAAGTGTGCCCAGATGGAGGATAGATATAAGAGGATCATGGAACATAATAAGGTTCATATAACCATTATCCGTGATCTTGATCTTAGCCTTAGCGCCACGAGATCTGAGCGGGATGGCCTTCTGACCGAGGTTGATAGGCTTAAATAAGAACTTCAGTGCCGAGTGGATTCCCTCATCATCAAAAAAACACATTCTATGTATAATATGAGGAGAAAAACCTTGAAAGAGGCCAAAGCGTGCGTCATTGATATTGACGATGAGATTGCTAAGGCCCGAGAGCTAGAGTTAACTGCTCGAGGACTCCTCCCGGATCAACCTGATGCAACTGACTCTCTGGTTCTGGTTTTGGTTCCGAGTTCTTAGGAACCGAGGAGAAACTTGAAGAGAATAATGATGAAGGCCAAGCAACTGAGCCGACGGCAAATTCGCCTACTTCTCCCGAGGGCACTGGTGCTTCTCTTCCCCCGAGTTCTGGAGACGACGTAGTTTAGCTGTTTGCTTTCTTTTCCTTTGTTGCTTTTTGTATTTCTGTACTTGTGTTTCTTGGCACGTTTAATAAACAAAAGTGTTTTTCTATTTAAGCATTGCGCAAAATTTATTCTTTTTGCGTCAGATTAGGCAAGGCTTCAGGTGCATTTTTCCCTGATAGCATTTGGGTTCCGGGCATAAACTCTTTCGGAACCAACCCTTTACTGTGAGCGTTTCATAAGAGAGGGCCCTCTTATGCTTACGGTGTTCTTGAAGAGGACGTCTCTTGTTCATTCCGGCACTAGCATTTGAAGTACTTTGATTAACTTTCAAATGATAAAAGCAATTCATCGTTTGGACAAGAAACAAGATAAAAATAGAAGGACTTTATTTTATTCCTTCTATCTTCAAAAGTACATAAGCATTCATTTTGCTGAAAGAAAAGAAATTGCCATTACATGTGGCTAATTTGTACAACTTGTTTCTACGTGGCTGGCGTGTAGTCCTTGGTCCCAATGAGACATTTTTGTTCCTAGATTTCGTAGTCCCAGTTTCTGTGGCAATCAGGTTGCGTTATTCTCATATTATTCCCCCTAGTGTTCGTATGCAAATTGAAACACTGGAAGTCTTTCTCCTTTGAGGATTCCACTAGTGAATAGTTGGATAATCTTTTGTTCGATAGCAAGCTTCGTTTCTCGTTAGGAACTTTGCTACCGATCAAAAGATTATCTAACCACCCCCTAGTAGCTTGTAGGAAAGAGCACTTGTGAATGGTTGAATAACCTTTGGTCCGATGGCAAGGTTTGCTTCTCGTTAAGAATTTTCCATCGAGCCAAAGACTATCTAACTATCCCGCAGTGGTTTATTGTTTCCATGCCTTCTCATTGAAAGGTCTTATTTCTGCTGATGACGTATTCTTCGTAGTATGCTTTCCGTTGCTGCCTCGTTAAAAACCTTACCAGAAAAACCCAAGTGGGGCAAAAACTTGACGAAGGGAAAAGAGTGCAGCACATACTTTTCGTACAAGCGATGCTCATCAACAATAATATCTTTTGAGGTGAGTCACATTCTAGTTGCTCGGCAATTTGACCCTATCTTGGTTTTCTAGTTTGTATGATCCTTTCTCGGTGACACTGAAACCCGGTAGGGGCCTTCCCACGTCGGAACCAACTTTTCCTGCGTTGAGCTACAGGGTGCTTTGAGTCATTTTTCTTATAACTAAGTCTCCCACTTTGAAATAATGGAGATTGGCCCTTCGATTATAGTACATTTCCATTATTCTTTTCTGGGCCACCATCCTTATGTGCGCCATGTCCTTGCGTTCGTCAAGCAGCTCCAATTTGACAAGCAATGCTTCATTGTTTGTTTTTCATCCGCCCGAAAGTATCTCAAGGTCGGTTCTTCTACTTCCACCGGGATCAGAGATTTTGCTCCGTATACGAGAGAGAAAGGTGTCTCTCCCGTGCTTGACTTAGCCGTCATCCAGTATGCCCACAACATTCCCGGTAACTCTTCGGGCCACTTGCCTTTGGTTGCTTCCAACCTCTTTTTGAGGTTTTGAATAATCACCTTATTGGTTGATTCTGCCTGCCCATTTGTGCTCGGATGGTATAGCGAAGATGTGATTCTTTTAATCTTCAAGTCTTCAAGGAATTTTGTAACCTTTGAGTCTATGAACTGTGGCTCATTGTCGCAGGCAATCTTCTTCGGTATTCCGAACCGGCAGATTTTGTTTTCCCATAGGAAATCGATCTCTTCGCACTCAGTGATTTTCTGGTAAGGACCTACTTCAACTCACTTAGTGAAGTAGTCAGTCAAAATTAAAAGAAACCTTACCTTCCAGAGAATCGGTGGAAGCGGTCCAACTATATCCACCCCTATTTCATGAATGACCATGGGCATAATACCGAATGTAGCAGTTCTGCTTGTTTGTGTACTAACAGCGCATGGCATTGACACTTGTCGCATTTCTGAATGAATGCCTTAGCGTCTTGTTCCATCCAGGGCCAGTAGTATCCTGCCCTATTTTAACACCAACGAATCTGCACCTGAATGATTTCCATAAATTCCTTCGTGAACCTCTCTCATGACTTAATTAGCCTCGGAGGCTCATCGGGCCAATGAGCCTTGGAACGACCTTCTGTATAACTGTCCTACCTAGAAGTTGTAACGAGTTGCTTTGGTGCGGAGTGCCCGGGATGCCTTCGGGGTCTTCAGGCAGCTTGCCGTGCTCAGGGTAGTCGATGATTTCATTCCTCCAGTCCCAGACCAAGTTGATTGTATTTACTTCATAATAACTGTCCACATCTAGTACCGAGTGCATGAGTTGTACGACCGTACCAGAATTTGATCCCTTCATTTTCCGTGGACAAGCCCAGATTGGCTAATGCATCTATTTCTGTGTTTTCTTCTCTCGAGATGCGGGTGATTGACCATTCCCTGAACCGTGCGAGCAGAGTTTGAATTTTAACCATATATTGTTGCATGTGTTCCTCCTTGGTGTCGAAGATCCCATATACTTGATTTACCACTAGTTGGGAATCACATTTGATTTCAATGACCTCGGAGTCTAGTCCTCAGGCCGGTTCAAGTCCTGCAATCAAAGCCTCATACTTGGCTTCATTGTTAGCCAAGGGAACAATTTTTATGGCATGCCTAAGGATTTTTCCCGAGGGCGTGATTAAAACTACCCGAGCCCGGGCACCTTCAGGTTGGAGGCTCCATCCATGAACAAGGTCCAAACTCATGATGTTGTTTCCGACACCATCACCACTTCATTTGTGGCCAAAGGTAGTATCCCAGGGCTAAAATCGACCACGAAGCCGGCTAAAACTTGTGGTTTGATCACAGTCCTGGGCTTATATTCGATGTCAAATTCACTAATCTCAACTTCCCATTTGGCCAGTCGACCTGACAACTCAGGTTCGTGAAGGACATTCCGCTTGGCGAAAAGTTGTCACCACGGCTATCGGGTGGCACTGAAAATATGGCTTATGCTTTCGAGCGACGACTACGAGAGCTAAGGCCAGTTTTTCGAGGTGCGGATAACGAGTTTATGCTCTCGATAAAAGTTTTCTAACATAATAGATAGGAGATTGCGTACCTTCATCCTCCCAGACTAGAACGACTCTTATCGCTACCTCCGAGACTGCTAACTGTATTAGCAACTATTTGCCTTCCTCCGGTTTTAGTAGTAACGGAGGGCTGGATAGATACCATTTCAGGTCTTTTAGAGACTGGTGGCATTCTGGAGTCCATTCGAAATCGTTCTTCTTCTTCTTCAAAAGTGAGAAAAAGTGATGGCATTTTTCCAAAGACCTAGAAATGAACCTGCTTAGAGCGGCTAGTCTTCCGGTTAGTCTTTGGACTTCTTTCACGTTTGTTAGCTGGTCTGGAATGTCCTCGATGGCTTTAATCTTGTCAGGATTGACTTCGATCCCCCTTTGTGACACCAGGAAACCAAAAAATTTACCGGAGCTGACTCTGAATGCACACTTTTCGAGGTTAAGCTTCATGTTGTGCTTCCTTAGGACGTCAAAGGTTTCCTGGAGGTGTTTTAAATGGTCACTTGCATTCAAAGACTTAACCAACATATCATCTATGTAAATTCCATTGTTTTCCCTATTTGCTTTTCGAACATTTTGTTCACGAGCCTCTGATAAGTGGCTCCGGCATTTTTAAGCCTGAAGGGCATCACATTGTAGCAATATGTGCCAAAGTTCTTTATGAACGAAGTTTTTTCTTGCTCTGCCGAGTTTATCTTAATTTGGTTGTACCTGGAATAGGCATCGAGGAAACTCATCAACTCGTGTCCGGCCGTTGCATCAATCATTTAATCAATGTTTGGCAATGGGAACGAGTCTTTTGAGCACACCTTATTCAGATTCTTATAATCTACGCACTTACGGAATTTATTATTCTTTTTTGGAACTGCTACTACGTTAGCTAGCCAGTTGAGATACTTTACCTCCCGCATTGAACTGATATCGAGTTACCTCTCCTTTAACAAACTGTTTCTGACCTCGGCAATTGGGCGCTTCTTTTTCCTTACCGGCGGGATGCTTGGGTTCAGGATTAGCTTGTGCACAACCACCATTAGTTTTAAGAAATTCAATAAATCCAGACCTAAGCTTGGTGTTTAATTAGTCCTTCCCCAAGTGGAACTTCCTCTCTAGAAACTTTTCCAACAATACCACTTGTTCGAGTTCTTCCGTCGTGGACCTACTCGCGTCTGTTTCTTCCGGTACCTGGAAATACCTTGGTACCTGGTGGGATTCTGATGACTCCTCCCCTTTGTCATCTTTGTTTGGTTCGAGAGCAGGCGTCAGTTCCTGTAATTTCCATGCTGCGTGTTTCTTCCCTTTACTGCTAGAAACCGAGACCGCATTAATCTCCCTTGCCTCTGGTTGATCTCCTCTTATTTGTTTGATTCCCTCTAGAGTTGGGAATTTCAGAAGTTGGTGATCTGTTGATGGTACGACCTTCATCTCGTGTAGCTATGGTCTTCCAAGAATTATGTTGGAACCCATGTCGTCATTTACTACTTCAAATAAGGTAGTCTTCATGACCCCTTCGGCGTTTATGGGCAACAAGATCTCCCCTCGGGGTGTCACACTTGCTAAGTTGAACCCGGCGAGAAGTTTTGTTGCCGGAATGATGCTTCCGACTAGCTTGGCTCGCTCCAACACTCTCCATTGAATGATGTTGGATGAACTTCCTGGGTCCATCAAAACACGTTTAATTTTAAAATCTAGAATGTTAAGAGAAATTACCAGGGCATTGTTGTGCAACAGTAGAAGTTCATCGACGTCCTCTTCTGTGAAGGTGATGTCATCCTAGACAACTTCCCGGAGTCTCTTGCTTTGAGTCACCGATACTTTTGTCTTTTTTGCTGCCGAGAATGTTACACCGTTGATCTCGTTTCCCCCAAAAATCATGTTGATGGTTAGCCGGGGAGGGACTTCACCTATCTTCGAGGGCTCTGCATTGTCTCGACTGCGACCTAGTTGTTCTTAGCCTGGTCGCTTAAGAACTTTCTGAGATGGCCATTTTTCAACAACGTTGCTACCTCCTTAGGCAGATGTCGGCAGTCCCTAATCCGGTGGCCGTTAGTCCCATGATACTTGCACCATAGATTCGGGTCCCTCTGGATGGGATCAGATCTCGTCGGCCTCGGGAGCCGCGCATCCTTGATGTTCCACATCGTCGATACCAGCTCCACTACACTGACATTGAAATTGTACTCGGACAGCCTGGGATAGGTGGAATCCCAGGAACCCGATAACTCTTTGTCTTTCAATGACTTGTTATTCCGGCCGTGGTCAGTTCTTCTATCGGGAGCGAACCTATTTGTCGACCGAAACCCTCTGCCGCGTCCTTCGGCCCTTTCGTAGGGCAAAAATTGGCCCTTAGAAGATCGCCGATCTGCATCAAAATCATCCTTCGATTTATCCTTGTTCTTTTCTCGATCCCGAGTTGATGCCGGGAACCCGAGCTGATCATCTTCTATTCTTATCTTTGATTCATAACGGTTATGGACATCCGCCCATGTAGTTGCCTGGAACTCGAGCAGGCTTTCTTTTAGTTTTTGGGAGGCATCGGAGCTTCTCGGGTTCAACCCTTTAGTAAATGCCTCAGTTGCCCATTCATCTGTTCACGTGTCATGCTATCGTACGAACATTTAATATAAACCGATTTTACCCTACACAAGAACAACCGACTCAAATTCTTCCGCTTGCCAAAAGATACGAGGACAACTTTGATCGTTTTCCATCACAAGTAAAAGAAGGGAAAGAGGGAAAATAAAGAATTTTCAGTCAGTGTGTACAAAATGCCACTGCACTCACTACTCTTTCGTAATAATATGCGTGAACCTAATTAGTATAAAATAGTAATTTTTATGTCTCCTTTTCTTTTTAATTTGTTTTAGAAAAAATAATTGTATTTTTACATAGTAGTAAGTTTTCAATTTTAATATTCTTATTTTGCCCTTAAATATTGTATTTTTACATACAGTGTTTGAGATCACAAGATTCAAATAATATTTTTGGTATGTTACATGTTTGAGATTACAAGATTCAAGTAATATTTTTGGTATGTTAAACACACTGTTAGTTTAATATCACAAATTCAATTTTTTTTTAATTTTATATTCTTAAACTTCATGTCCAATTAAATTAGGACGTTCAAAGAAGTGTAATTATTTTGATTAACATAGGAAAAGAAAGAAAGAAAAGATAAATGAGTTAAAGCTTACGGAACCCGTACGCTGCTTGGCCATCTTTATAGAAACATTATGTGAGTTAGGGGGCGATGCTTTTAGAAACTATAAAGCAGCCACTTAACAGCCATTTTCTCTTTATTTAAACATGTAGAACAATGATTTTTCTTAACCACATAGTTTTCTGACTTTCTTTCTTCATATTACTTTCTTAGTGTGTAAGTATTAACCTATCAAATCAAAAGGCAACTAATGCTGCAGATGAAGTCCTCCAAATACCATCAACTATTGTCCATTTGACAGGTCCATGTTCTACTCCCAAATTAGTAGAATTTCAAGAAAAAAGTGGAAAGTGCAGAGCAAATTAGACCCCAAAATAAAAGTTGTAGAGCCCCGTGCTGGGCCACTTTGCTTTTGTATTTTCCTGAATATGAATAAATATAGTGATTCAAATATGCAAAAAGCAAGCACACAATTCAAATCCAAACATCAATGGCCTAACTTTAGTTCCTACTCTCATTACCTTTAGCAAATAGTATAATAAAACAACAAAGGGGTCCATCACCTCCCTTAATCAAAAGCTTCTTTCCCTTTTACTTTCCTTAATCCACTTCTAACTTCATCTTAATAAGTAGATCCAAGATTCATTTGTTCTTCTTTCCTCTCATAATTCATTTTGCCATGACTTCCTCTGAGAGCTTGAGCTTCTTTTCTCCTGAATATACTTCTCCTAAGATGTTTCCCCTTACTCCATCGCCGTTACCACCACCACTACCACCACCAGTACCATCACATAAACGCGGCGTACCAGTACCATCTCCTATGAACCAAATTGTCGTGTCAAAACATGCCTTGAATCAACCTTTGACACCAGAAATCCCATTTGAAAGCAAGACAAAACCAGTACAATATATTGTACCACGACAACGTAGACGGACAAATCCTGGAGTATGGTTTGTTGCAATCCTATGCATGATATTCTGCTTACTTCTTATATGTTTTGGGATTGTCACACTAGTCATATTCCTTTCTATTAAACCAAGAAATCCACTGTTTGATACATCTAATGCTAGCCTCAGTCTCATCTACTTAGACTCCCCACAGTATATGAATGGTGATTTTACATTTATTGCAAATTTCACCAATCCAAACAGGAAGCTGGATGTGAGATTTGAGCATTTGGATATTGAGCTATATTTTTCAGATAGTCTAATAGCAACTCAAGTTCTTCAACCTTTCACTCAGAGACGACGCGAAACACGGCTAATACCAGTTCACATGATATCTAGTTTGGTTTATTTGCCACCAATATCAGCATTCAAACTCCAAAAGCAGGTCCTAAGCAACAGAATTGTTTATAACATCAGAGGAACTTTCAAAGTCAAAGTTAATATTGGCCTAATTCATTACTCTTACTGGTTACATGGGAGATGTCAGTTAGAGATGACAAGTCCACCTGCAGGTGCTCTTATTACCCATAGTTGTAGAACAAAGAGATGAAATGGTAAAAAAAAAAAAAAAAAAAAAAAAGGATTATTACTTCTGTATATTGCATACTTTAGAACAGCAATTTGATTTGATTTTTATTTTCTCCTTGTGGAATAATGCTTTAAGTAAGCGCACAGGAATTGCATTTTCACCTGTAATGGATCCTAATAACAGTATAAAAGCTACTACGCCTCGATCCCAAGCAAGTTGAGACAGGTTATATAAATCCTCATTTTCCATGTTCTTTCATTTATGTCCGTCTCAACCCAATATTTACCTAAACTCTGTTTTTTTAGCACTAGTAAGTTCCCTACAGTATAGCTCAATAATTGGAAGGAAAAAGGCTCTGATCAATTTAGACAATTGTCTCTTTTTCTTTTCTTTGTTTTGTTTTTTTCCTATCATTTCGCCCCAAGAAATTAGCCCTATTATTTATACTTTTTTAATAATTTAGCTCTAAAACTGCTATATGTTCTATAAAGGGGTGCCAGCTAACTTGTACTACTAGTATAATACTATATGATATCAATTCCTGGTTGTTAAAGTAGCTGAGATAGCAAAGCAGAATATTCAGGAAGCACTTAGGGAGATTCATGAGTCACTTTTTGACAATTGTAAACAATTCAGCAATCTTTACCTGTTACTACTTTCTAATTCATTACTCCTCCCTCCGTTCCACTTTATGTCATTTTTGGGCATTTTTCTTTGTGGTCCACAATATTTATTTTTTCGGATATCAAGAAAATATTAACTTCTTCATTCCAACGTCGTCCTTGAAGTAAAAAACCTCGGTGTAGTTTGTTATATTTCCAATGAGCAAATTCAGGTTAATATGGTCAATTTCATTGTTAATTAACACTAAAAGGTGAATTCCTTAATATGTGTGTCACGACCCTAAAACGGACCCGGTCGTGATGACGCCTATCGTGAAACTAGGCCAGCCGACACAAACCCCAAAACCAACCAGACATTTATAATAAGTCATTTAAAACCATTAATTAGCTAAAATCCCATAATATAAGTTAAAATAAACAGTGCGGAAACATAACACAGCCCGGTATCGGGGTATCACCAGTCATGAGCAACTACAACTCGTCTCGGAATAAGAAAGGACAATATAGTCTGAAAACAAATGCTAATACAAAGCTGAATAAGATAGGAAGGAGAAGCACTGGGCTGCGAACTCCGAGCAGCTACCTAGTCAACTCCGGGGACCTGTAGAAAGGCTAACCAGCACTCGCTATCGCGACCCGAGACTCCTGGATCTGCACACAAGGTGCAGGGAGTAATGTGGGTACACCAACTCAGTAAGTAATAAAAGTAAAGGCAGCTGAGCAGTAAGAAAACACGTAAACCACGTCATAACGCTACAGCAAAACAATATAAGTCCAGAACAATGCAGTAAAGCAATAAAACTTGTAAAAACAACTCAGTTCAATAAAACCCTTTAAAACATCTTTCAATAGTTTCAAACGAGTGATGAAAACAGTGAGTAAAAGGATAGAAACGTAAACATCCCCTTGGGCAAAACAAGTACCATAAACCGCCCCTCCGGCATAATAACAGTAGAACCAGCCCCTCGGGCTACCTCACAATCACTCGTAATCAGCCCCTCGGGCAACAATATGAAACAACAACAGCTCCTCGGGCACTATCACATCACACACACTAGGTACCCGCGCTTACTGGGGGTGTACAGACTCTGGAGGGGCTCCTACAGCCCAAGCGCTAACATAAGCCATCTCGTGGCATAACAAATCAGGCACTCGGCCTCTCATATATCATATCTCACAAATCAGTACAACCTGCTGCGGCGCGCAACCCGATCCCATGATATCCTCACAACACAGGCCCTCGGCCTCAGTCAGAACTCACTCAAGCCCCTCGGGCTAACAGTAAAACAGGTACTCGGCTCAAAATATCATTTATAAAATCAAAAGGAGTAAATAAAATCCGAGTTATGAAATCAGTGAGAGCATAGCATGATTGAGTGTAAATATTGTCAAAACAGTGAGGAACAGTAGTAAAAAAAACCCTAAGGGTCCACACAGTCGGCACAAGGCCCAAACACGGCATTTAGCCCCAAACATAGTAATACTTTCCAAAATATAATAATATCAAAAGGTTTCCAATTAAATATGCGATTAAATAGTAGTACGGGGTGGACCAAGTCACAATCCCCAGCGGTGCACGATCCCACGCTCGTCATCTAGCGTGTGCGTCACCTTAAAATACCACAACGATGGGAAATCCGGGGTTTCATACCCTCAGGACAACATTTACAATCATTACTTACCTCAATCCGGTCCAAACTCTAGCCCGCAATGCCTTTTCCTCTCGAATCGGCCTCAACTCGGCCCGAATTTATCTAAAATCAGAATCATAACATCAAAATAGGCTAAAGGAACAAAACCCACGCGAAAATAACCAAATTTACTCAAAAATCCGGAAATAGGCCAAACCCGACCCCCGGGCTCACGTCTCGGATTCCGATAAAAAATCACAAAACTAGAATCTTTACACTCTCACGAGTTCATACATACCAAATATATCAAAATTCGACCACAAATGACCCCTCAAATCCTTGAATCAAAGCCTCCAATTTCAAGCCCTAAACCACCAATTTTAACAACTAATTCCCATAAATTACATGTCTAATCAGTAAAATATCACCATAGAAATGAGTTTTAGTTTTAAGAATCTTACCTCCACAAAGTTCCCTTGAATTCCCTCTTCAAAATCTACCAAAAAGCTCTCAATCCGACTTCAAAATGGTGAAACAAAGCTGAAAATTGCGAAGGAAGCCTTTTATAGGTTCTAGCCCAGGTATTCCGCACCTACGGCCTATTTCACGCTCCTGCGGACCGCACCTGCGGTCAAGACAACACATCTGCGGTTCTTCATTAAATCCTCCGGGGCCGCATCTGCGTCCAGGAACCGCACTTGCGGTCCCGCAGATACGCCCAAAGCACCGCATCTGCGACCAAGCTCCAATTGGCCCAAATCCGCTTCTGCGACCTCTCCTACGCACCTGCGGCGTCGCACCTGCGGTCCCCAATCCGCAGGTGCGGAAACAACAGAAGCAGAAAAATTCTGCAACTCTCCTCAAATTCCAAATCTTCCGCCAACCTTCTGAATCCATCCCGAGGCCCCCGGGACCTCAACCAAAATTAAGAACAAGTCACATAACACTATTCAAACTTGTACCAACACTCGGAACACTCAAAACAACGCCGGAACACCAAATTACCCTCGGATTCAAGCCTAAGGGTTCTAAAACTTCCAAATTTCCGATTTCGATCAAAAAGTCTATCAAACCTCGTCCGAATGACCTGAAATTTTGCACACACGTCCAAAATGACACAACGGACCTACTCCAACTTCCAGAATTCCATTCCGACCCCTATATCAAAATTTCCACTACCAACTGGAAAATGCCAAAATTCCAATTTCGCCAATTCAAGCCTAAATCTACTCCAGACCTCCAAAATACATTCCGAGCACGCTCCTAAGTCCCAAGTCACCTCAGGAAGCTATCCGAATCATAAAAACCAAATTCCGAGATCGTTTACTCACAAGTCAACTTCCGGTTGACTTTTCCAACTAAATGGCCAACTTAAGAGACTAAGTGTCACATTTCTCCACAAAACCACTCCGAACCCAAACTAACCAACATGATGCGATGAAATACAGCTAAACAACATATAAAGAAGCAGAAATGGGGGAAACAGAGCGGTAACTCATGCAACGACCGGCCGGGTCGTTACATCCTCCCCCTCTTAAACAAACGTTCGTCCTCGAACGGGTCAAGAAACATACCTGAAGCCTCAAATAGGTGAGGATATCTGCTCCGCATCTCCCGATCGGTCTCACAAGTAGCCTCGTCCACGGGCCGACCTCTCCACTGCACTTTCACTGAAGCTATATCCTTTGATTTCAACTTTTGAACCTGACGCCCCAAAATAGCCACTGGCTCCACATCATAAGTCAAATCACCATCTAACTGAACTGTGCTGAAATCCAAAACATGAGACGGATCGCCAATATACTTCCGAAGCATAGAAATGTGAAAGAACGGATGCACACTCGACAAGCTGGGTGGCAAAGCAAGATCATAAGCCACCTCCCCAATCCTCCGAAGAACCTCGAAAGGCCCAATGAACCGAGGACTCAATTTACCCTTCTTCCTAAATCTCATAACACCCTTCATGGGTGAAACCTTCAGTAGAACCTTCTCCCCAACCATGTAGGACACATCACGAACCTTCCTGTCAGCATAACTCTTTTGTCTCGACTGCGCTGTACGAAGCCGCTCCTGAATCACCTTCACCTTGTCCAAAGCATCCTGCACCAAGTCTGTCCCCAAAAGCCTAGCTCACCCGGCTCAAACCAACCAACTGGAAACCTACACCGCCTCCCATACAAAGCCTCATATGGAGCCATCTTAATACTCGACTGATAACTGTTGTTATAAGCAAACTCCGCGAGCGGTAGAAACTGATCCCATGAACCACCGAAATCAATGACACAAGCGTGTAACATGTCCTCCAATATCTGAATAGTGCACTCGGACTGCCCGTCTGTCTGAGGGTGAAAAGTTGTGCTCAACTCGACCTGAGTACCCAACTCTCTCTGCACGGCCCTCCAAAACTGCAAAGTAAACTGAGTACCTCTATCTGAGATGATGGAAACTGGGACACCATGAAAATGTACTATCTCTCTGATATAGATCTCTGCCAATCGCTCTGAAGAATAGGTAGTACACACAGGAATGAAGTGCGCGAACTTGGTCAGCCAATCCACAATCACCCAGATAGCACGAACTTCTTCAAAGTCCATGGGAGCCCAACTACAAAGTCCATGGTGATCCGCTCCCACTTCCACTCTGGAATATCCATCTGCTGAAGCAAGCCACCCGGTCTCTGATGCTCATATTTCATCTGCTGACAATTGAGACACCGAGCTACAAATCCCACAATATTCTTCTTCATCCTCATCCACTAATAATGTTGTCTCAAATCCTGATATATCTTCGCGGCACCCGGATGAATGGAATACCGCAAGCTATGGGCCTCCTCTAAGATCAACTCCCGAAACCCATCCACATTGGGCACACATATCCGGCCCTGCATCCTCAACACCCCATCATTACCAATAGTCACATCTCTGGCATCGTCGTCCTAAACTTTATCCTTAACGATAAGCAAGTGAGGATCATCATACTGGCGCTCTTTGATGCGATCAAACAAGGAAGACCGAGAAACCACACAAGCTAAGACCCGACTGGGCTCCGAAATATCCAACCTCACAAACCGATTGGACAAGGCCTGAACATCAACTGCTAGAGGTCTCTCCCCAATAGGAATATACGCCAAACTACCAATACTCACCGCCATCCTACTCAAAGCATCGGCCACTACATTGGCTTTCCCGGGATGGTACAAGATAGTGATATCATAATCCTTTAGCAGCTCCAACCACCTCCGCTGCCTCAAATTGAGATCTTTCTGTTTAAACAAGTGTTGGAGGCTACGATGATCAGTAAACACCTCACAAGACACACCATACAAATAATGCCTCCAAATCTTCAACGCGTGAACTATGGCAGCCAACTCTAGATCATGCATAGGATAGTTCTTCTCATGGGGCTTCAACTGACAAGAAGCATAAGCAATAACTCTACCCTCCTGCATTAACACACGCCCAATACCCACTCTCGACACATCATAATACACTGTATATGAACCTGAAGCTGATGGCAAAACTAACACTGGAGCTGTGGTCAAGGCAGTCTTGAGCTTCTGAAAGCTCGCCTCACACTCATCCGACCACATGAAAGGCGCACCTTTTTGAGTCAACTTGGTCAAGGGTGATGCAATAGATGAAAATCCCTGAACAAACCGACGGTAATAACCCGCCAAACCAAGAAAACTGCGAATCTCTGTGGCTGAGGACGGCCTGGGCCAACTCTGAACCGCCTCTATCTTCTTCGGATCAACCTGAATACCCTCGCTGGACACCACGTGCCCCAAGAAAGCCACTGAACTGAGCCAAAACTCACACTTGGAGAACTTTGCATAAAGCTTTTCCTCCCTCAATCTCTATAACACAACTCTCAAATGCTCCGCGTGCTCCTCCTGACTATGCGAGTATACCAGAATATCATCAATGAAAACAATAACAAATGGTCGAGATAAGGCCAGAACACACTGTTCATCAAATGCATGAACGCTGCTGGGGCATTGGTCAGCCCAAAAGACATCACAAGGAACTCATAATGACCAAATCGGGTCCTGAAAGATGTTTTAAGAATATCCGAGTCCCTGATCTTCAACTGGTGATACCCTGAACAGAGATCAATCTTGGAGAACACCCTCACTCCCTGAAGCTGGTCAAATAAATCATCGATGCAAGGCAAAGGATACTTGTTTTTGATTGTGACCTTGTTCAACTGCCTGTAATCAATGCACACCCTCATAGTGACATCCTTCTTCTTCACAAATAGGACAGGCGCACCCCACGGCGACACACTAGGCCGAATGAACACCTTATCAAGGAGTTCCTGAAGTTGCTCCTTCAACTCCTTCAACTCCGCTAGTGCCATACGATATGGAGGAATAGAAATGGGCTGAGTGCCCGGCACCAAATCAATACCAAAATCAATATCCTTGTCCGGTGGCATACCCGACAGGTCTGCAGGAAACACATCGGGAAAATCCCTCACTACTGGAACTGAATCAATGGTAGGAGTCTCTACACTAACATCCCTCACAAGGGCTAAGTATGAAAGACACCCCTTCCCAACCATCCGCTGGGCCTTCAGAAATGAAATCACCCTACTGGGAACAAAATCGGTCGAACCTCGCCACTCAATCCGTGGCACACCCGGCATCGCCAACGTCACTGTCTTAGCTTGACAGTCCAGAATAGCACGACACGGAGATAGACAATCCATGCCCAATATCACATCGAAATCCACTATACAAAGTAACAGAAGGTCCACTCGGGTCTCTAAACCCCCAATAGTCACCACACATGACCGATATACGCGGTCTACAACAATAGTATCTCCCACCGGAGTAGATACACGAACAGATAAAACAAGAGAATCACGGGGCATATCCAAATAACGAGCAAAATACGATGACATATAGGAATAAGTGGAGCCAGGATCAAATAACAGAGAGGCATCTCTGTGGCAGACTGAGACAATACCTGTAATCACAGCATCTGAAGCAATTGCATCGGGTCTAGCTGGAAGTGCATAGAAACGGGCCTAACCGCCACCTGATCGACCTCCCCCTCTGGGGCAACCCCTAGGTGACTGTCCTCCACCCATAGCTGGTTGGGCAGGTGGCAAAGTAACTGGTGCTGAAGTCGAGGGTTGACTCCTTTGCTGAGATGAACCCCCAAGACGACGAGGACACTGCCTCCACATATGCCCCAACTCCTCACACTCATAACAACTCCCTGGTGCTGGAAAAGGGGACTGAAGGGAACCCCTAGCACCGGGATGACTAGCTGAAGAACCTGGCATAGAAGAGCCCTGAACTGATGGAGCATGGGACGAACTCTGGGCTGGAAGGGCACTGAGTGAGGAATGACCCTGATGAGAATTGTGAGAACCATGGCACGATGATGCCCCACGAGAACCTGGGCGAGCTAACTGAGCATGCCTGAATGGCTGGCCTCGACCATGCTGAAACTAGCCCCCATGATGAGTACCACTTAATCCACCCTGACCACAAGGCCTCTTAGCCTCCCTCTCGAACCTCTCCTGACCACGAACCATCTCAATCTGTCGCGCTATGTCCACAACCTCATCGAAGGTAGCACCAGATACTCTCTCTCTGGTCATAAGCAAGCAAAGCTGATAACCGAGGTCATCTATAAACCTCCTGATCCTCTCTCGATCTGTGGGAACCAACCAGATCGTATGACGAGCCAACTCCGAGAACCGCATCTCATACTGTGATACAGATCTATCACCCTGATGAAGCTGCTCGAACTGCCTGTGCAGCTCCTCTCGGCGAGACTCAGGTGCAAACTTCTCCAAGAGGAGAATGGAGAACTGCTACCAAGAAAGGGGCGCTGCGTCAGCTGGCCTACGCCTCTCGTAAGCCTCCCACCATCTAAGTGCAGCCCCTAAAAACTGGAAAGTGGTGAACGAGACCCCATTGTTTCCAAAATACCTGCGGTTCGAAGCATCTCTGACACTTGTCCAAGAAACCCTGGGCATCCTCGCCCTCTGCACCACTGAAAGTCGGAGGCTGAAGTCTCCCAAACCTCTCCAATCTGCGCTGCTCGTCCTCTGGCATAACCGGAGCTACATAACCCTGAGTAGCTGCAACCGGCTGAACTGGAGGTGACCACGGTGTCTGAAGTCCCTGCACGACCTGCTCAGGTGTGCAAGCGGTGGGAGTCTGGGTGCCTCCCCCGGCCTGAGAAGTAGCTGCGGCCATAGTAACTCAGACCGCCTGAGCTAGGCCAGTGCACACTGATAGAATCTGGGCTAGGGCCTCCTGAAGGCCTGGAATCACAATAGGCACAGCCGGTGCCTGAGCTGGTGATGCTGGAGCGTCCACAACTAGGACCTGATCCTGAACTGGGGTTGTTGGTGGATCTGCAGGTGCTGCCCTAGCTGCTGTGCGGGCTACACCTCTGCCCCTACCATGGCCTCGACCACGTCCTCGGCCTCTAGTGGCCCCAGCTGATGGTACTGGTGGTCGTCCATCCTGACCGGTAGCGCATGTCCTCACAATCTGTGAGAGAATAGAATAACAGAAGTTTAGTACTAGAATCAACAGATTCGCACGACAGGAATTCAAGAATATAAAGTTTTCCTAAAGGTTCTGCAGCCTCCCGAGGATAAATACAAACGTCTCCGTACCGATCCACGAGACTCTACTAAACCTGCTCATGACTTGTGAGACCATGTAACCTAGTCTCTCATACCAACTTGTCACGACCCTAAAATTGACCCGGTCGTGATGGCGCCTATCGTGAAACTAGGCCAGCCGACACAAACCCCAAACCAACCAGACATTTATAATAAGTCATTTAAAACCATTAATTAGCTAAAATCACATAATATAAATTAAAATAAATAGTGCAAAAACATAACACAGCCCAGTATCGGGGTGTCACCAGTCATGAGCAACTACAACTCGTCTCGGAAAAAGAAAGGACAACATAGTCTAAAAAATGCTAATACAAAGCTGAATAAAATAGGAAGGAGAAGCACTGGGCTGCGAACGCCGAGCAGCTACCTAGTCAACTCTGGGGACCTGCTGAAGACTAATCAGCACTCGCTATCGCACACAAGGTGCAGGGAGTAATGTGAGTACACCAACTCAGTAAGTAATAAAAGTAAAGGCAGCTGAGGAGTAAGAAGACACGTAAACCACGTCATAACGCTAGAACAAAACAGTATAAGTCCAGAACAAGACAGTAAAGCAATAAAACTCGTAAAAACAACCCAGTTCAGTAAAACCCTTTAAAACATCTTTCAATAGTTTCAAACGAGTGATGAAAATAGTGAGTAAAAGGATAAAAACGTAAACAACCCCTTGGGCAAGACAAGTATCATAAACCGCCCCTCCGCCATAATAACAACATAACCAGCCCCTCGGGCTACCTCACAATCACCCGTAGTCAGCCCCTCGGGCAACAACATGAAATAACAACAGCCCCCCGGGCATTATCACATCACACACACTGGGTACCCGTGCTCACTGGGGGTATACAGACTCCGGAGGGGCTCCTACAACCCAAGCGCTAACATAAGCCATCTCGTGGCATAACAAATCAGGCCCTCGGCCTCTCATATATCATATCTCACAAATCAGTACAACCTGTTGCGGCGCGCAACCCGATCCCATGATATCCTCACAACACAGGCCCTCGGCCCCGCATAGTCAGAACTCACTCAAGCCCCCCGGGCTAACAGTAAATCAGGTACTCGGCTCAAACTATCATTTATAAAATCAAAAGGAGTAAATAAAATCCGAGTTATGAAATCAGTGAAAGCATAGCATGACTGAGTGTAAATATTATCAAAACAGTGAGGAACAGTAGTAAAAAAAGCCCCTAAGGGTCCACACAGTCGGCACAAGGCCCAAACACGGCATTTAGCCCCAAATATAGTAATAATTTCCAAAATATAATAATATCAAACGGTTTCCAATTAAATATGCGAATAAATAGTAGTACAGGATGGACCAAGTCACAATCCCCAGCGGTGCACGACCCCACGCTCGTCATCTAGCGCGTGCGTCACCTCAAAATAGTACAACAATGTGAAATTCGGGGTTTCATACCCTCAGGACAACATTTACAATCATTACTTACCTCAATCCGGTCCAAACTCTAGCCCGCGATGCCTTTGCCTCTCGAATCGGCCTCAACTCGCCCCGAATCTATCCAAATCAAAATCGTAACATCAAAATAGGCTAAAGGAACAAAACCCACGCGAAAATAACTAAATTTACTCAAAATCCCCGAAATTGGCCAAACCCGACCCCCGAGCCCACGTCTCGGATTCCGATAAAAGTCACAAAACTAGAATCCTTACACTCTCACTAGTTCATACATACCAAATACATCAAAATCCGACCACAAATGACCCCTCAAGTCCTTGAATCAAAATCTCCAATTCCAAGCCCCAAACCCCCAATTTTAACCACTAATTCCCATAAATTCCATGTTTAATCAGTAAAATATCACCATAGAAATGAGTTTTAGTTCCAAGAATCTTACCTCCACGAAGTTCCCTTGAATTCCCTCTTCAAAATCTCCCAAAAAGCTCTCAATCCGACTTAAAAATGGTGAAACAAACATGAAAATCGCGAAGGAAGCCTTTTATAGGTTCTGGCCCAGGGATTCCGCACCTGCAGCCTATTTCACGCTCTTGCGGACCGCACCTGCGGTCAAGACAACCGCATCTGCAGCTCTTCATTAAATCCTCCAGGGCCGCATCTGCGTCCAGGAACCGCACATGCGGTCCCGCAGATGCTCCCAAAGCACCGCATCTGCGACCAAGCTCCAACTGGCCCAAAGTCGCTTCTGCGACCTCTCCTACGCATCTGCGGCGTCGCACCTGCGGTCCCTAATCTGCAGGTGCGGAAACAACAGAAGCAGAAAAATTCTGCAACTCTCCTCAAATTCCAAATCTTCCGCCAACCTTCCGAATCCATCTCGAGGCCCCCGGGACCTCAACCAAAATTACGAACAAGTCACATAACACTATTCAAACTTGTACCAACCCTCGGAACACTCAAAACAACGCGGGAATACCAAATCACCCTCGGATTCAAGCCTAAGGGTTCTAAAACTTCCGAATTCCGCTTTCGATCAAAAAGTCTATCAAACCTCGTCCAAATGAGCTGAAATTTTGCACGCACGTCCCAAATGACACAACGGACCTACTCTAACTTCTGAAATTCCATTCCGACCCCTATATCAAAATTTCCATTACCAATCGGAAAACGCCAATATTCCAATTTCGCCAATTCAAGCCTAATTCTACTCCGGACCTCCAAAATATATTCCGAGCACGCTCCTAAGTTCCAAATCACCTCACGAAGCTATCCGAATCATAAAAATCAAATTCCGAGATCGTTTACTCACAAGTCAACTTCCGGTTGACTTTTCCAAATAAATGGCCAACTTAAGAGACTAAGTGTCTCATTTCTCCACAAAACCACTTCGAACCCAAACTAACCAACACGATGCGATGAAATACAGCTGAACAACATATAAAAAAGCAGAAATGGGGGAAACGGATTGGCCGGGTCTTTACAATGTGTGAAAAGAGCCAAAAACATCACTTAAAGTGTACCGGATGGAGTAATAAATAGAAATGAAGCACATACTATCTACCGGAGACATTTATACAAAGTGCCCAACAAAAGCTGCACTATCTNTGAGTTGAGTGTATTGTGGCATGGTTTCCACATATATGGGAGTGTGGTGGGGATGATAATTTGATGGTTCAGGGATGAGGAGTGGAGTGTTGTTGTGATATGTGTTGCAATTTTGATGAGTAGCGGGTTGTTTCTGCGGCTTTGGGTTGTTCTGCGGAGGTATGGGGTGTTGAGCATTGGGAAAGTTGATGTCTGGAGTCGTGAGGGAGAATGACAGACTTGCCAAGTTCCGAACTTGGTCTAATTCTTCTTGAAATTTCAGTAACTTTTGTTCCAGCTGCGCGGCACTTTCTTTGGATACCCGAACACCCTGAGGAACCTCTACCCTTTCAGCTGAGTCGTCCTTTCTGATGTTGTTCACGTTCTCCATCTTTGCTTTGTTCTTGCTTTTGATAGGACTTGGAGGAGGAGGAGGTGGAGGGCCCTTAGATCTTGTGGAGTAAGCTGACGATGCCAGAATGCACGAACTAACCTTTTAGGGAGGGCAATAAAAAATAAAAGTAAAAACAAAAAGGGTAGCAAGTCAGTACGGATCCTGATAAAAAATATTGCGGTATTTAAACACATAGTATAAAAATATAAATCGTGTCCTAAATTGGGTGCCTCGTTGTGCCCGAGGTAGGCCTAGCGACAGGTTGATTTGGAGAACTTATAATGCTAAATGCCTCATTTTATTGATAAAAACAAGACGAATCCCAAAACGACAGTAAAATTGCGTAAAGTAAAAATGTCATTAATGGCCATTGGCCTTATTACATTTCAAAGAAAAGAAACTTCTAACTATTTGGTCCCAGAAGGACCTTCCCCAGACCCGGCATCTTTGGCTCCATCGAACAGCGTCACCAGCTCACGCAATCCCAACAGCAGATAAGCCCTAGCCAAATGTCCTCCTTCATTACCCTCGGCGTTTTTGAAATTCTCGATCCTCCGGATGAACTTCCCTTCCACCTCTACTTACCCTCGCTCCAAATGCCCCAGGAGCTTGTTGGCTCTGATAGCCATATCCTTCCATTCCTCGATCAACTTTTGATTAGCCTCCTGAATCTCCTGATGCTCACTCTCGCACTCCCTGATCCTTTTGCGCAACTGATTGTACTTAACCTGTATCTCAGCCCTTTCGTCGATGACCCTGTGACCTCGAACAGACCCGGGCTGTCCTAACCCAGCATGATCTTCCTCTAGCCAACCTGGATAGTATGAGGTGTAGCCGGCATGATATCTGTCAGGTTCCATGGAGTCCTTCTCCAGGACGATCTTGCTGTTCCACATTTGTTGAGCTTGACATTTGTATGGGCTGTCGTCGTCTTGGAAATCAGCCCTGAAATGACTCATCTTCTCGACCTTTGGTACGACTTGCTTCCTACCTGCCTGCCTTATGACTCGGAGAGGGACATAGGGATAAGTTCCCCTCAGACCAATGAGTACAAGGAATGGAGTGTCCTGAGAGCGGATGATGAACTCTCCAGTGGGGAACCATTCGAACATCCACTGCACCTTGTCTTCTTTCAATTTTTCAAACAATTCTACCCATCCTCGAGCATCCCCTGGCCGAGGAAACATGTCAGGCATATAGTTCATTCTATTGGGATGGTGAAATGCTATATATTGTTCCACGGCCTTCGCGGAAGCTCTTGACGGTATCGTCCCTTTTGGAGATGTTCTATAAGCCAGAGTTGGAGTAATAAGTTGCATCCCTCGAAATGACTGTCCCCTCGTTGACAATTTTCCAAAGCTCGGTAGATCTCCGCAACAATCATGGGCACTATGCTGAAATGTTGCCCTTCAATCCCCTCCATTAGTGTCTTGGCGACCATGGCTAGTCTGGTATGGATCCTAGCCTTCTTCATGGGAAACACTATCATTCCCAGGAAAAGAGCCAAAAACATCACTTAAAGTGTACCGGATGGAGTAATAAATAGAAATGAAGCACATACTATCTACCGGAGACATTTATACAAAGTGCCCAACAAAAGCTGCACTATCTAGAATTGTACCTAGAAAGAACATACTATAATGTACAAAAACAAATGTAAAATTGGATGTATGTTATTTGGAAATGAAAAGCTGTCCTAATGCTGCACAACACTAGATGATCAAAGAGCCTCATCACGAACACATCGCATAAACCCTTGAACGTTAGTACTGTATTAACGATTAGCTGGTAAAACAATTAATGTACCTTATATAAGCAGCCACACTAGTTGAAATGTAATAACAAATATACGATCAAAATTCTCTGAGAGATTTCCACAATTATTATGGACGAGAGAAAAGAAAGAAAGAAATATCTAATCACCGCGAAGCAAAAATGCAGAAGGCATGACTTTACCAAAACAACAACGTTAAAAGAATCTCCAGCCATTAGAAAAATGCAAGGTCAATCCACCAACTTCAACATACATACATCTGAATTTGCTACTTGTTTACCCTCAAAATCCGATAACAATTAAATTTGTAAGTGATTTTAAGGATACGTAATTTAATTCGACACAAAGCAATTGATGAAGTAAATAACGAATAAAGAAAGACAGAAATAATTCAAACAACACGAGTGAGATAGTTCCAATCTCAGAGAAATAATCGACCTCGATCCGGGCCCACTACAATCAGCAATAATGAACAAGAAAGATAGCTAATAGCAGAGAAAATAATAATATATTGCCTTGAAGTGCGAGTTACCATGTCTTTTACAAATAATCAGACCCCTTTTATATAGTAGGGGAATCCTACATTAGGTACAATTCTCTAAAAGGTAAAAATCTCCTAATTAACTGATTGCCAATTTCTTCTCGGTACGTGCCGAGATTCCGGTCGTGATATTTGGTCGATCACGGATATCACGGTCTTCTGTTGGCCATGCTCGACCTCTTGACAGCGTTCCTCAAAGTTAATCAAGACTAGAAACGATCCCGAATCACGACCACGATATCCTTGACGACCCCGATATCCTCGAGGGCGGGCGTCATGGTCCAGACTCCGAATCGGAGAGATCTCTACCTCGGTCTAGGCTCCCTGTTACCCTATCTTGAGCTTGGCCTATCATGTCGGAGACCGGGATGTACTACTGTTTATCGTGAAAATGGTAATGACAATTAAATTTGTTGATGAGACTCTAAAAATACGTGATCTATTTTTATGCTAGTTGTTAAGCAGATGATGCTATGTGTATGAAGTTTAGAGACGAAATAAGAGCTAAAGATGAGGTGATAATCAAACCGAGAGGCTAACAATTGAGGCCTCGAGCTTGTCGATATGGGGACCTCGGGGTCAATTCAGTGGCTCGATAATGAGCTATCGGGGGCGATCGGGGTATGACTAACAGTTATATCAAAATTAATAAAGGCTCTTGATGGCCAATGATAAGCAATAAATGATGAACAAGTATGAAGATAATAAATGAAAGCAATAATAACAAGAAAGTATGTTAAAAAGCAGAGAGAATATTCTTTGTATATTCGTGTGGAGTAACTGAAGCAACAGAGGTTACAAATATGACAGGGATCCCCTTTACATAGGAGGGGAATTCCAACATAATACAAAATGCATTAAGTACAAAGATATGGAGATGGAACCGCTGAATGACACCCTGACTAGGATTCGAAGTAGATCAGCAGAATCTATCAGCCTTAGGCGCGTGCCTTGGGAACTTCCCATTTCTACCACTACCGTGATCATTGCTACTATGGGGTCGAGTGTCAATGACCCTCGAGGGAAGATGCTCGATCATGGCCTCAAGCCTTCGAGATGACTTTCCTGAGCGCTTTAATGACGAGAAATTGGACCCTCCGATTTTGCCGTATACAGATAGTCCCTGCATTTCTTAGAGAGGAGCGATAAGAAATGTTTTTGATACCCGACTCTACGGATTTCCTGTGATGTCGTCGTACCGATGATATCAACCTATGACGTAAGCCTTCATAATAACCAGGGCGTCCCATGGACTTGTCTTTTCAATGCCATTCAATGCGCTGCCGATTCCCATTCTTCAAAGCGACAGTATCACTGCCTACTCGATTTTCAAATAATGCATTGATTGCGTCCGCCGATCCGTCTTCCAAAGGTATTGATGACATTGTTGACCGTGTGATCACCCCTATAAATGGGGGCCTTCCGGTGTCATCTTTTTATCCAAGTGCCTTTCAACATCTTTCCATCCCTTTCTTCTTACTATCCTCTTCCATTGCTATCAACCATGCTTGGGGCCTATGGCCTCAAGGTTATATGGCGGCGTTCTTACCAGCCACGCCATGACCTTTTTCCCGGGCTTTTGTAATCATATGTTCATGAATACAAAGATGTTTCTTCAATTCTGTCTTTGGTCCTCGTTGTTTTTCCTTTTATTTGTGCTTACGGAAACCTTGAACGCATGATCCTAGTGGTCGTTGTCGATATCGAGCCCAAGTGGGAGTGTATTTCTCTGACCTTTGATTGTTCAGTACGACTCCCCGCGGAACCGTTTGCCTTTCCTCGGACCAAACCCGGATTGGACCAATAGACTTGGGTCGTCAGAGCCCTTACTTCGGGCTGACTGAGGATAACACTTCGAACCTTCAGACTTTCAAGAACAGTCTTTTAGGCCTTGCAAGACTCTTCGGGGGAAATTCACTCGGGAGCCCTAGAATCGGGTCTGCCTTTAAGCACTCGAGGGCAGTCCCCGAGCTGGGTTCGTTCGAACCTGAGCCACCCGAAAACCTACTTTGGACTTAGCGCAAAATATCCCTAAGGCGTCATAGGTAGATCACAAATGAGGTATTTACCCGAATTTAGATGGTATCCCGTGATCTAGCCCATATGGGTGGAGTCCAAATGCTTGTTTCTTTGGAGCTTAACTCCCTTTTGGCAGAGGTCCTCGAGGTCGGATACCACCTCGGGACTGGCGATGATGCCGTTGGCCTTTTAGGCAGGCGGGTCGTCGCCGCTTTTCCCATATATAGGGTCGTTCGATCCCCTTTGGAGATCCCATTATTTTAAGCGGTTACTTTTCTTTTCCTATGTTTGAACCTTTCGTTACTTCAGTGCTAACGTACTTGCACAAATTTCTGCTCTAGCTCTCCGATTTTGCCACCTCCATGGCAACCACATTGGGGTATGTCCGGCAGAGGGGGGAGAGTTCCGCCTTCGGTACCCAGGACCAACGATAGCGAACCTCGAAGATTGCTTCTTTGATAAGAGAAGAACACCTTGGGTTAGTAAGAAAAGACTGTGGCTGGGAAGGGGGGGGGGAGAAAGTAGTGTTGCAGATACTTTCCCCGGATGAGGGCATCACGGATCGTGTCGATGGATTCATGAATATGTACACGTATCCTTTCACACTGGGCCCCCTTGATAGGGTTGTGCTAGATTTTTGTTTGAAGTATCGGGTTACTTTGGCGCAGATCCATCCGTCATTTTGGCGGATAGTGTTGATGATGAGATTTTTCGCGGAGAAGGTGGGGCTTGACTTCACGCTCAGTCATCTCATCAGGTTGTACCGTCCCTTTCATCATCGGGGCCTGTTAACCTTGCGATGCCGGTCGACCACGCCCTTCATCATCGATGATGAGGAGGATGGAGATCGAGAGTGGATGACTCGATTCGTCCGAGTCCGAATGGATGACGTTATCCCTATGGAACTTATGCCATTCCCTGAGGAATGGAATTATACACGTAAGTGGCACATTTCGTACCTTCTCAGTTTTGCTTGTAGCGAAGGCTGATATCGTGAGCGTGCCATCTTTAATTCTTCTGCAGCGGTTGCATGGGCGCCAGGTGACGTTCCCGATCTACCGGATTGGGTTTGGAAGTTGGTGACCCACTCGACTTGTGACGAGCGCAGGTGGCGAGCTGTGTCCCGGGGCAGAGGGGAAGCAAAACATCATAGTGCGTGTTATGCTATTTTTTCCTTTCCCTTCCTTCATTCGGAGAGGCAATATCCCTTTCTGCGTGTTAATCTTGTTGTTGTAGGAATCGGAGAGCCTTCCGAGGCGAGGTCGCGCTCCTTTGAGGAGGGGGAAGGGTCGCTAGCCTCCGGGCTAAAGAACGACAAAAATAAGCGGGAGATGCCTTTACAGGGTGATGGAGTTTAAAGCAGGGCGAGGCTGGACCCGGGTTCCAGAGCGGAAGCATCATCCGAGCCTGTCGTGCCCGTGGTTCCCGGTTCTGAAAAGGTGGTTTCTCCGTTGCCACTGCCTTCTCATTCCGTTGATAGTGCTCCGGGGGATACTAGAAACTCGGGGTCGCCTACTCCGAGCGACCGTGTCTCTACCGGTGTCAATTCTTTTAGAGCTGAGGGAGCTAGGTTGATGGATGCACGTTCGCCCTTCGAGGAAGCCCAACGGCTTCATTTTGTGGTGAGCTTCGAAATAGGTCCTTTGAATTTCGCGTCTTGCTTTCCTTATTGTGTTTTCTTTTGCAGGCCTTCGATAGGCTTAAGTCCGAGCTGCTTCATCGTGAAGCAAGGCTGCGGAAAGCTCTGGATGAGGAGAGGTCCCTTAGGTTCCTTTGCGATGAAAAGGAAGCCGAGCTGGAACACTCTCGGTATGAGGCGAGCCGGAGCTTGAATTACGAGAGCTTTCTGAAGGAGCAGGTAGCTTTCCGTCCCCGGTGAGTATGTATCCCGCCTTCTGGCTTCTGAGGCTAAAACATTGTTTATTTCAGTTGCAGAAAAGGACGGAGGCCCTGGAGCGTCTTCGGGATGAAGCCGGCCGGGCCAAGAGTGAGCATGATGAGCTAAGAGCTCTAGCGGAGGTTCAGTCTTTAGAGGAGAGGGATGCCCTGGCTAAGGTTCCCGACTCAACTCTGCTTAGCCTGTGACAATGCTTCGGCTCAAGCGGATGCGATTGCGAAGCTCAAATCCGACCTTTCGAACGTAAGGGCCGAGATCGTTGATGCCCGAGCTGATGCTGTAACGAGCCGAACTAAGGCTGACCAGGAGATGGCGATCTATTTAAAGGATGTTACTGATGCTCAAGATGAATTGAGAAGGATCCTCGACCGTGAAGAGAGGATCAAAGAATATGCTCGTTGCAAATCTCGGAGGAAGACTCTCGAGGAGATCTGTGCTAGAGGATTTGTTCTCCCGGAAGAGTTAGCGCGAGTGAGGGCGGACGAGCATGTTGCTCGGTTGCTTCTGTATGATGTTGGAGAAAGCGAAGATGAGGCCGTTAGGCCGTAGCTCCCAGGAGGAGCGTAGATTTTTGCCATATGTATGTAGTATTTTCAAAGCATGTTTGTAGATGGAGATTGCGTTTTTCGTATATGTTGTCACACCTCCTTTTTATTTACTACACCCCGCAAAGGGTGTATAGGAGTTTTTTCACTAAAAGGACAATCGGAACGGGATTTATTATTAAAATTCAGAGTCGCCACTTGGGAGATTAATGGTGTCCCAAGTCACCGGTTGAATCCCGAACCGACGAAATTATGACTCTGTTATCAGTCAGCGAACCAGAAATCCGGGTAAGGAATTCTGTTAACCGGGGAGAAGGTGTTAGGCATTCCCGGGTTCCGTGGTTCTAGCACGGTCGCTCAACTGTTGTATTTGATTTTTTCTGATTTCGAAATACGTTCTAGCTTATATGCTTTTATTAGTAGACCGCTTTTATTTTATTTATTCGATTTTTAAACGAATTGCAACGTCATGGAAATGCGCCTCAAACCACGTCGCACCAGTGCACCCGTGATTGTTAACACATTTCGACCTCGTTGAGATTGGGATTTGGGTCACATAAATGTGCACCCGTGTTTAGGAAGGTGATTTTATTTAAAATGCGCGCCTAAAGTAGCTACGCGTTTATTAACTGTGTGGGGGGGCCATGGAATTCGCTAAATGGCCCATCCCGAAGTCTAAATATTTTGATATAAGCAATTAATGAGGGCCCCGCAATTTGTGTGTTTTATTTGGCGAGGCTCGTCTCGTCTATCATTTATTTTAAAGGGAACCCTAAAGTGGCTATAACCTTTCTATATTCTGTGCCGACAATAAATGACCTTTCAGTATTATTGTTCAAGGGTCAGTAAATTTTCTGGATAAAATTGGGCTTTAGTTTCGGCCCAATGCCATTTCAGTGCTGCTTGTGATAACGGGAAAGGCTGCCTGGGCATGGGCTTCATCCAATGAGAACAGGCCCAGATGGCCCGTCCAGTTCAGCTTATCGAGCAGCTCTGGATCACGTTAGAATGCGATTCATATATGTACTAGAGAATTATACCAATGCATCAGTAAATCAGGCAATTATTTTGCTGGTTTTATACTTACTTCATTTAACTCATTATTTGTTTCATGCATGTTTGATGGTGACTATTTAAGCTAATGTCTGTTAGCAACTATTAATACTGGAACTTAAGCGAATTCACATGGAAAAATACTAATGAACCTATTTCAAGTTGTTCAATTGTATCCACTACTGGCTGCAACTAATTTCAGAAATATATACGGGATAACTAGACTAAGGTGATTATTAATAATATGGAGGTATCAAACTTAAGAGGTTCAAATCCTTATTCTATTCTGACTTCAACTTATCAGGCTAATGTGTTACATTACCTTATTGCACTTGTTCATACAAATAACTGCAATAGGCAGTCCTATTGACATGAAATAAAAATCGAAACAGTCTAATCCTATCATTAACTGCAGAAAGTAGACATTAGATTCTAACATGTGAACTGCTATACTCAGAACTAAATCTCATTGCACAGTCCATACGAATAGTCCAGTTATACAGTCCAGTTAACAGTCCAGTATTTACACACATACAAAATTGATTCGACACTGTGCTGATTAAATCTAACGCCTATTAACTATCAGTACACCACAGTCCAAGCAGCACACTTCAAGATCAAACAGATGAACATTTGTATTCCATTTCAAGCTTAATGTTACAGCAGGGCAGATTCAAATGTGTACCTGGTAATTGCAAATAAGAAAAGGAAAGGATCAGTAGCAGTGACAGTTTGCAACAGCAGCCCAGGGAGAAGTTGAAATCCAGTAATAACTCAATCAACACAGCAAATTCAGGAATAGGTTTGAAACTCCAGCAATGAACCAAAACACCAACAATTTCAAGCACCAATGCAGTCCAAAACCAAATCGATTACTCAGACTCAGTTTACAGCAATTCAAATAGACCCTAACAACTCTCTTGGCAGCTACTTTCACATATAGAACAGTATACTCGAAAACAAGCTTATTTCTAATCCCAATGCTGAGATCAGCATTGTTTTGAAGGAATTTTATGATTTTTAGAAACTCTGTTTATGCCTTTTGGAAGGGTTTAGAGGTAC
>NW_017676458.1:0-37319 GCF_001879085.1 Nicotiana attenuata
AAGAGAGAGATATTTTTGAAAATCTTGAATCTAGAACTTGTCACTCCCCGAGTTTATGATGAACTGAATTTGAACTTTTTCTGCGTTTGTGATTTTGAAACTTTCTTGCTAGTCTTTCGTAATTAGCATGACATCCTTCTTGCTTGACATGTCTATGTGTTTTATATATGAGAGCTTCTCTTTCAAAGGTTTTGCCAACTGTTAATTGATTCTGAATCCCTTTAATGTTGCTTACTTGATTGTTACTGATTTTCCCCTAAATTAAACTTTCCTTTACCACTTTTCTGACTCGGTTCAATCGAACAAGGCTTTCAACTTGGTTCTTTTACTGGCTGCTTTACTGATTCCCTTTCCTTGTTTTTCACAAATCAAGTACCACTAGACTTTTACCTTAAATAGTTTTTATGTATTTACCCTTTATTGTACTGCTTGGGAAAATATTCTGATTGACCCTTTCCTTAATTATCTTTACCCGTTGGAAATCAGAATCCCTTAATTGAAGGGAATTGGTTTTCAAGGTTATTTTCCTTACCTTTTCTTACTTACTTATTGCACTATAAAAAGGTCCTTCCCTTCTATACTTTCAACAATCCTCATTCACTGATTTTCGAATCACAAACTCTCTTGCACTCTTTACTCTCTTCTGAGATCTTTTGCATTGCTTGCTCGCAATTTGGCTTACCAAAGCTTCTGCTTTTCATTTATTTTTCTGAAACAGGTATGTCCTACTTTTGATTCTAGCATCAACTCCAATGTGTTTATTTACAAGCTTTTATGCCCATGCCTACTTTACTGCTTTGTAGAGTTCAACTTTAAAGTAATGCTCATGTCTTGCTATCTATTGCTGCAATGAATCCCTATCCCCATCCCCCTTTTATGTGCTTGGGCTGTAGTTTAAGACATGGCAATATACAAAGTTATTGTCATGGATTAAAACTGGGTCCTTTGGATCCTAGCCTCTTTCAATTTCCCATACCCCATTCCCTTATGTGTATTGAGTTAAGGTATAGCCTGGCAGCATCCAAGTTGCTGTCCAGGGCTGAACCTGACCTTCAAAAGGTCCTAACTCTTTAAATTTTAAGCTGATCGGCTGGTCAGGGGTGTGCCAGTATTCCAGTTGCTGGGCATGACCACCAGCCTGCCCTGGCTCCCCCCTAATTCCCTTTCATTGCACTTACACTTACTCCTAGTCTCTAAGTTCTGCCCCCCTCCTATGAGCCTTGACTTGGGACCTTGATTTCCCTCTGAACTTGGACATTTGAGGGCTGGCCCTTCCACACTACACTATGTTCTTAACTCTGCAATGATATTTGGGGTGTAAGCATTGCCTGGAATTCCTGAAGTTCCTTGGAACTTTGACACATCCCCAATAAGAGAAAGGCTTTGAAAATCCGATCATGGAAGTTGGTTTATCTCATATTATTAGACTTTGAGTCTGGATTAGGCTGATTAGATGTAGATGTAATCAGTGATGTAATTTTTTAGTTTTCCTTCTGATTCGCTTGGTCTGTAATAAGCTTTGTAAATAACTTTGTAATAACTACTGGGGTATAGTGAAAAGGGGTGGGAGTGAATGCATGCCAAAGGGGTAGAAATCATGTCTATAGGCTATTTACTCTTTAAAATTCTGCATTTTTCACATAGAAATCATGTCTATAGGATATTTACCCTTTAAAATTCTGCATCTCACATAGAAATCATGTTCATGGGATCATTATTTTAAAACTCTGCATTTTCACGTAGATACCATGTCTATAGGATACTTACTCTTTAAAATTCTGCATCTCGCCTAGAAACCATGTTCATAGGGTTATCACTTTCAAAGCCTGTATTTTTCACATAGATACCATGCCCATAGGTTTTCTGCACTTTGTAATAATACCATAGCAATAAATCGATAATGAAGCTTTGCATATTGTATAGATAATATGCCTATAGGACTTCCTGCACTTTGCATATACATTTGTCATTAGGCAAACCTGCTTATAGGAGTTAAAATAACTCATTACATATAGATGACCTGCCTATAGGATCTCTGCTCAAAATCAGTTTCACCAAGAAAGCATGCCTATAGGAACTATCAACTTAACCAGAATCGCCACTCGTTCCTAAGTTTAAAATCAGTGGCAATTTGTTTAACACTCGTAGAGCTTATAAATAATGACTTTTGCAATCAGTTATTCCTCCGTCCCTGGATTAATAGATATCATGCCTATAGGCCCTGTTTAACATACAAATAGTTAGATAATTAATCAACTGTCAGTTTCCGACAACTACATTTAAGCAGTACTAATTTGGACTCCCTATCTGGGAATATGTGGTAAATCAATTCTTCCTACGCTAATTTTAATTAATGACCTAAACAGAATGTGTAAGACATGCTAAACAATTCGTTTCTTTAAGTGAGGAGGCCTACTTGAGCATTTAATTGTTCTTATTTCCCCAATAACTGCTTTATGTGTTTTGTTTGTCGCCCTAGAATTTTATCCTTTTAAAACCCTAAAAAGCCAAGCTCCCTCCCTTTAGGATTAGTAGTCCTAAACGCCTCCGGGACTGATAGGTGGGACGGGTAATAGCATGCAGTAGGTAACGATACCATTCCGCGCTTAAATACCTTAACGGGGTGGGAAGGGTAGACATGGAGATGATGATCAGATGATAACGCCATGCGTACGATTGATTACCGGTGTTGTGTGGATGATCCATGTGTTTTACAAACCTAGGACCCCCTTTCCTTTATGTGACTTTGTTTAATATCAATAAAATTCTGTATTTTCAACTACCCAAAACCCCTCTTTTATTTTACCGCATTATTCCTTTTTCCCCTAAATTTTTCTTCTTTGTTTATTCAATGTCTTGATTAATTTTCTGCCTTTAGATCCTCCCTCAAACAAATTGTAGATCATCTAGACCTTGATCCCAACATGATTGTTACTTATCTATTTGTAACCCTTAAGTGTGAAGTTATTTATATACTTATTTGCATTAAAGTCACAACATAGCATGGCCAGGAACCACACTAGTGGATCTTGAGGGGTGCCTAACACCTTTCCCTCGAGATAATTACTAGCTCTTACCCGAACTCTGGTTTTCAAATTCAAACTCTTAGTGTCCTAATGCACTTAATCATTAGGTGGCGACTCTTCAATTCCGAAAACCCAATTCCCACACGGGAATAGAGTTGTCTTCTCAAATGTCGTAAACCCGATTTCGCGAGAAAAAGGGGGCGTCGACAATTAGTAGTCCCAAGTACCTCCGGGACTGATAGGACTGGGGCGGGTAATAGCATGCAATAAGTAAACGAGACCATTCCGTGCTTTAACACCTTAACGGGGTGGGAAAGGGTAGATATGGATATGATGACCACGCGATAACATCACGTGTAAGAATGATTACCGGATGTTGTGTGGGGTGATCCATATTATTAATAAACCTAGGACCCCCTTGCCTTTGTTTCTTTGTTTCTTTTAAAATCTTTTAAAACGTTTCTTCTAAATCAACTCTCTTTAATGGTTTCCGAATTTGTTCTACCTTTATGTGAAAAATCCCCTCTTATTTGAAGTCCTACTTGTCTATATGTTATTTTTACCTTAAGTCACAATAATAGTTTGGCCAGGAACCACACTAGTGGATCCTGAGGGGTGCCTAACACCTTCCCCTTGGGATAATTTCAAGCCCTTACCCAATCTCTGGTTACTTGACTCAAACCCTTCTTAGTGTCCTAATGCACTTAAATCATTAGGTGGCGACTCTTTAATTCCATTAACCCAATTCCCAAAAAGGGAACGAGTTGTCTTCCCAAATGTCATAAACCCGATTTCGCGAGAAAAAGGGGGCGCGACAGCATGGCGACTCTACTGGGGATAACTTTTAGGCTTTTACCATTTCAAGCTGTTACTGTGACTTGTAATCCGTTTAAGTATTTAATTCCTTCTCCTACTGCAAGAACTGACTCGTTTCTTTGTTTCTTTCCTTTATTTCTTTACTGCTTCCCTTTACTGCTTTCCTTTACAACTGTTTTAAATTATGAGGAATTATTGTAATTATTACTTTTGAACGTGCAAATACATGACAACTTGTTTTAATTATCGCATAAGCATGTTTTCAACATCATATTCCACTCGTGCCAAACAAAATACCATAGCAACGCATATAATGAGTGGCCGCGCCCTTCCCATATTATCACCCCCTAAATCCGGCAAAGGCATATTTGCGGTAAAACTAGTCGATCAACGGTGTAGTCGACGGTTCCGCGCCTTTCCCTCTTGAGTTGTCCGCTCAAGGGTACCAGTCTAATACCCCATAGAAACCTTACTCTGTTTAATTGTTCATGCAGCATGGTCAAACCTAGCCGAGTCAGTTATGTTGTCTGCATAATGACTCTTTAAGATAACCTTGTCCAAAGTCCACTGGGTTTTCCCAAAACCCAAACGGACACTACCACGTTTTGTGCATTTATTTGGAGAACTAAAATGCTTTTATGCCAATTGTTGATATTAAATAGTCGAGTCTGGTGAGGGTAAGGGCCTAACCTTTTGTCTTACAAAAATATGAGGCACGAAGTCCCTAGATTCGGCATGGTCACCCACATCCACCCCAAACTGCTAAGCTAGTAGAAGGATCTTCATTCCAGCGATCAGACTCTTGTCCAGAAATATTTGGGGAACCTACCCTCTCTCTTGGAAATTCAACCCAACAACAAAATCATAGAAGCTGCTACCCTATTCTGGGATTGTGATAGGTCTGTGTTCCGCTTCGGAGACATTGAGATGACACCCCTGCTTGAGGAAATAGGAGGACTGGCTGGAATACCGTGGGAAACGTCGAGTTTGGTAATGACGGAAAACCGCAAAGGTAGAGGTTTTCTCAAAATGATGGGTCTAAAGAAGAATCCAGACTTGACATGTTTGAAAGAGTCGTACATTCCCTTTGACTATTTGTTCGAGAGGTACGGCCACAGCAAATCTTACCGTACTTATCCTGACGAGTTCGCCCTTACATCATTGGGGCATATTCACCGAAGGGTCTTTGTCTTCATGTTCTGTTTCTTGGGGATGATAGTGTTTCCAATGAAGAAAGCAAGAATCCATACCAAGCTAGCTATGGTCACCAAAACTCTAATGGAAGGAATTGACGGACAACCATTCAGTCTTGTGCCAATGATCATTGCAAAGATATACCGAGCCCTAGAAATGTGTCAATAGGAAGCCAATCAAAAACTAATTGAAGAGTGGAAGGATATGGCTGTCAACGCCAACAAACGATTGGTCTATTTGGAGTGAGGTATAGTAGAGTTGGAAAGGAAGTTTCGGAAGAGGGTCGAAGATTGCCGGACTGCTGAAGGAAATGAAGGAGGACACTTGGCCAGAGCTTACCTGCTACTAGGACTGTGCGAGCTGGGAGAGCTGTTCGAGGGAGCCAACAATGCCGAGTCTGGGGAAAGTCCCTCTGGGACCAAATAGATAGGAATTTCCATTTCCGCTTTATGAGATGTAATAAGGCCAATGGCCATTTGTGATTTTTATTTTCTTGTCATTTAGTGTCGTTTTAGGATTCGTCTACCTTTTATCAATGAAATGAGGCATTTAGCATTCTAAGTTCTCCAAATTAACTTGTCGCTAGGCCTACCTCGGGCACAACGAGGTCCCCAAAATTAGGACGCGCTTTATGTTTCAAGCACTACGTGTTTAAATATTGCGACATTTTTCTTATGATCCTTACTGACTTGTTACCTTTTCGTTTTTTTTACTTTTTGTTTGTTTATTCCCCTCCCCAAAGGTTAGTTCGTAAACTCTGGCAACATCATCATATTTTACGAGATCCAGGGGCCCTTCACCTACTCCTCCTCCCAGTCCTGCTAGACACAAAAACAAAGGAAAAATGGAAGATTTGAACAACTCAGCTGAACGGGTACTCTGGTCCCCAAGGAAAATGCATCCCAACTAGAACAAAAGTTGTTGAAGTTTCAGGAAGAACTTGATCAAGTCCAGAATCTGGCAAATCTGTCATTTTCCCTCACCACTCAAGAGGTTACTTCCCCAAAAACTTAGAATCTTGTACCTCCACAAAGTATCTCAAAGCGACAAAACCATCCCATTCCTCACCACCCCTGCAATACCTGCCATACCTCAAATAACACCCCACTGCTCATCCCAGAACTCCAGAACTCCACAAATGACCACTGCCACACCCAACATAATACCCCCATCTACGTGGAGGCTATGCCACACTCCACCCAGCCCATCTCAAGCACACCCGAGTCCGAGGGTAAGGACTTGCTCATCAGAAATCTGGCCGAAGAGCTTAAGAAGTTGACTAGCAGAATTCAAGGCGTTGAAGGTAGTAAGGGAATGGAAGGGTTGAACTACGAAGATCTTTGCATACAGCCCGATGTCGAACTGCCCGAGGGATACAAACCTCCCAAGTTCGAGATGTTTGATGGTACAGGGGATCCCAGGGTCCACTTGAGAACATACTGTGACAAGCTGGTCGGAGTAGGAAGAGACGAGAAAATCCGCATGAAGCTTTTCATGAAAAGCTTGAAGGGAGACGCTTTATCTTGGTACATTAGCCAGGATCCGAAGAAGTGGTCAAACTGGGTAAGCATGGCGTCCGATTTTATGGACAGATTCAGGTTCAACACAGAGAATGCACCAGATGTGTTCTATATCCAAAACTTGAAGAAGAAACCCACGGAGACCTTCCATGAGTATGCTACTCGATGGAGATCAGAAGCCGCTAAGGTTAGGCCTGCTTTGGAAGTAGAGCAAATGAACAAATTCTTCGTTCGGGCCCAAGACCCACAGTATTATGAGAGGCTGATGCTAATCGAGAATCATAAATTTTCTGACATCATCAAGCTAGGAGAAACGATTGAGGAAGGCATCAAGAGTGGTATGGTTACGAACTTTGAAGCATTGCAGGCTACCAATAAGGCTTTACAATCTGGTGGTACGTCTAAGAAAAGGGACGTAAGTGTTGTAATGGTTGCACAGAGAACCAAATCCCCTATCAAATACCAAACTTACCCAATACCTCCAATCACATATCAACCTACTCCAAATTACCAAGCACCCTCACCCCCTTACCAAACTCCACCACCCACTTATCAATCAGATCCACCTCCTGCATATCAGCCCACTTCACCTAAATACTCCCAACCGGCACATGTTTACCAAGCCTACAACACCTAACCATCCCACTATCAATCACCTCTCCCACGTCAAAACTTCCCTAGACCTCGACCAAATTTCGATCACAGACCTCCCAAACAGTATACCGCCATTGCTGAACCAATTGACCAGCTGTACGAAAGACTCAAAGCTGCTGGTTATATCACCCCTATCCCTGCCATAACCCCAGAAAACCCTTCTCAATGGGTCAATCCAAACAAATCCTGTGCATACCATTCCGGCATGAAAGGACATACCATTGATGAATGCCGCTCTCTGAAGGATAAGATCCATACTTTGATTGACAACAAGATCATTGTAGCAAAGGAGCCTGCTCCAAATTGTCCGCAATAACCCTCTGCTAGACCACAAGGGCGGAGGTGTTCACATGATCGAGATAGAGGATGACTGGGACCCCAAGGGATCAATTGGTTTAATCACAGAAGGCGACGATCCAAAGAAGCCAGTAGTCACCCTCAATACGATTGTGGTCCAGATTCAACCTTCTAGGGACGCTGAGGTAAATATGTCCATGCCACTTGAGTTTGATGCACCATCATCTGCAAAGACGCCAGCACCAGTTGAGGTCGAATTCGTGTCTCCAGCAAAGGCACCTACACCATTCGAAGTTGCAGTTTTATCGCCTAAGGGGCTTGCTCTGTTCGGGGTAAAGATAGCCACGCCAATTCCAATGGCAATGTCAGCCATAACACCGTTCCATACAAAGGCTATACCATGGGACTACACAGCCGAGGCCAGAAGAAAGAGGAAGATCAAGTTCGGGGAAGCTATTGCAGCACAGGGCATGACGAGGACTGGTAGAGTTTACACCCCGGAACATCTGGCTGAGTCAAGCAAGCAGGCCTCTAGTCGACCAACCATCACTGAAACTGGGCCCGGTGATCTCTGGAGAAAGATACAAGCCAAAGAATACTCAGTCATTGATCAGCTGAACAAAACACCGGCACAGATTTCTATCCTCACCTTGCTACAAAGTTCCGATGCACATAAGAATGCCTTGTTAAGAGTGCTGAGTGAGGCATATGTACCGAGTAACATCACTGGCGGAGAGATGGCGAATATGGTGGGCCAGGTATTGGAAAGTCACAAGATCACTTTCCACGAAGATGAGCTGCCGCCAGAAGGGTTGAGTCACAACAAGGCATTGCACATCACCGTACAGTGCGAAGATTATTTTATCACCAGAATCCTGCTTGACGGAGGATCCAGCCTCAACATTTGCTCGCTGGTGACACTCAGGACATTAGGAAAGGGGTTGCATGAGATCAAGGACGGGGCCATCAACGTCAAAGCTTTCGACGGATCCCAAAGGTCTACTATTGGGGAAATTAGCTTGTGTTTGCAAATGGGGCCTACCTGGTTTGATGTTGATTTTCAAGTGATAGACGTGCCAGCATCTTACAATCTATTGTTGGGACGACCATGGATTCATGCCGCTGGGGCCGTAGCGTCAACACTACACCAGGCAGTAAAGTTTAAGTAGAATCACCAAGAGGTGATCATTTACGACGACGTAGCAATCCCATATACAGTCGCCAGACCATTCCGGCAATTGGAGGAAGAAGAACGATAGGTGGGGAAACTTACCACCACATCGAGCGAGTCAACGCCGTTGATAAGGATAAATGGTGGGACAACAAAATTGAAAGCATACTAAACTGGAGCGGATATGAACTTGGCAGGGGACTTGGCAAGAATCTCCAAGGAATCACTAAGCCCATCAAGTTCAAGAAACATGACACTACCTTCGGGTAAGGATATGAGTATACTTGGGAGGAATTCAACCACTGGTCTCCACCATGGCGCGGTCCTTACTATCCTTTGGGGCAGCCAATACCCCGTTTGGAGCAGACTTTTCAGCCGGCCGAGGTTATCTACGGGTCAGAAGAAGAGGAAGCACTGGCAGCAGTGAGGAATTTGTTCCTGGAAGACGATGATATGGATTGTTGTGTCGTTTTCAAGGAGGAGGGGGAGGAAGGCCCTTCCATACAAGCTGTAACCAGAGGAGCATGCCTCAATAACTGGACTATCAGAACCACCAGAGCCCGGCGAGCCTCGGGGTAGCAAGGCTGAACAAGCATCCTGTACCATTTTACTTTACTAAGTTTACTTTCCTTTCACATTTTTATTTTTTGCAAGAAAGAGCTCCAATGTTCAAAAAACGGTTATGGAATTTATCAAAGCATTTCAGTTTTCTTATAGATCTTACTCTTATTATTTTCTCTCATTACTTTACTCATACAACATTATTATTACTTATCTTGATGAACCAATGACTGTGACATGCAACGAGACAACGCAACACACAGACATAGACTCAGAGGAAGACTATATACCGGAAGAGATTATTAAATAGGTTGAGAATTTTGAGAACAGACCTAAGTCCAACCTGGACGAGACCGAAATTGTCAACCTGGGAGATGCAGAAAATGTCAAGGAAACACGAATCAGCATTCACCTATCGCCATCGGAGAAGATTGTCCGTGACCGCATTGTTTGTCGATTCGGAATTCCAGAGTCAATCATTACTGATAATGGCTCCAACCTCAACAGTGACCTGATGAAGGCCATGTGTGAAACCTTCAAGATCAAACACAAGAATTCTACAGCCTACAGACCTCAGATGAACGGAGCCGTAGAAGCCGCCAACAAGAATATCAAGAGGATACTAAGGAAAATGATAGAGAAGCACAAGTAGTGGCACGAGAAGCTGCCATTTGCTTTGTTGGGGTACCGCACCACAGTTCGCACATCAACTGGGGCAACTCCCTATATGCTGGTTTACGGTACAGAGACCGTCATTCCCGTTGATGTAGAAATTCCTTCTTTGAGAATCATACAGGAAGCTGAGCTCGACGATGCAGAATGGGTGAAGAGTCGTTACGAGCAGTTGGCCCTTATAGATGGGAAGAGAATGAATGCAGTTTGCCATGGTCAGCTTCATCAGAACAGAATGTCCAGAGCCTTCAACAAGAGAGTCAGGCTGAGACAGTTCACACCGGGACAGCTGGTATTAAAGAAAATCTTCCCGCATCAAGATGAAGCCAAAGGGAAATTCTCTCCCAACTAGCAAGGTCCATACATGGTTCACCGGGTTCTGACAGGAGGAGCCCTTATACTTGCAGAAATGGACGGAGAAGTTTGGCCGAAATCGATTAATTCGGATGCAGTCAAGCGCTATTATGTGTAATCTTTGTGCTTTCCTATATGATGTATTTGAACTACGTCTGACCTGATTCCCGTTTAAGAGGGGATACGTAGGCAGCCTTATGGGTTCGGTCACAATTCAATAAAATTTTCATTTCCCCCCGCAATTGGAAACTGGGGCAGAATTTTGAGGAGGACCCTCAAAATTTCGAAGTAACTTCAGTCAGTCATCGCAAGCAACCGTCAGAAGCAGCAGCCCAGTAAACTGGGGCATAATTTTGAGGAGGACCCTCAAAATTCCGAAGCAAGAGAGGTTGCAATGTCCTGAGCCACGTCATAGTCGTCGGTTCATCTAAAAAACTATTTCTTAAATATATACTTATGTCATATCTTTAACAAACTCACACATGTTTATTATCGAAATCGCTTTGTTCAGCAACGCTACCCGTATGATACATACCGTGTCATCAGATCAAATTCAAGCAGGTCAAGCAAAGTCATCGGGGACACGAACTAACCTTTCCCCTTTACAAAACTCACAATTTTTCTTTACATGCAGGCACCCAAGTCTCAAAATCATATATTATACGCTCATTCTGTTCAAGGATACAACTCTCAGAACCTTCACACCTATTCACAGTTGCTATCCGCACACAATGTCCCCAGCAGCCACAATATCACAATCGGCTATCAGCTCTCCGCTAAGAAATTTTACTACTATTCTCCTTTTATCTCTTGCATAAGGCTACCCCTCTGCCTTCCTAGGTTAAGCTCTACCTCCATCTGCATTCCTGCATTGCATAAGGCTACCATTCTGCCTTCCGAGGTTAAGCTCTACCTCCATCTGCATTCCTGCATTGCATAAGGCTATCATTCTGCCTTCCGAGGTTAAGCTCTACCTCCACCTGCATTCCTGCAATGCATAAGGCTACCATTCTGCCTTCCGAGGTTAAGCTCTACCTCCATCTGCATTCTTGCATTGCATAAGGCTACCATTCTGCCTTCCGAGACTAAGCTCTGTCTCCATTTGCATCTGCATGGCTGAAAGATCGCCAACCTTTACATTTTGCATGGTTGAAAGATCGCCACCTTTACATATTTTGCATGGCTGAAAGATTGCCACCCTTTACATTTTGCATGCTGAAATATCGCCACCTTTACATTTTTGCATGGCTGAAAGATCGCCATTTTTACTTACATTTTGCATGGCTGAAAGATCACCACCTTTATTTATGTCTTGCACGGCTGAAAGATCTCCATTTTATTTACGCTTGCATCGGCTAAAATATCACCACTTTATTTACGCTTTCATGGGCTGAAAGATAGCCAAACTGTCCAAAGGCATCATTGTTCGGAGGCACCATTTTCATAGCCCGAGAACGCCATGCCATGGCCTGAGGACCCCTCTCTTTTAATCTCTTGCATATCATTATTCAAAGGCATCATAGTTCTTAGGCATCATTCTCATAGCCCGAGAGCATCATTTCATAGCCTGCAAATCCTTTATTATACGCTTCATGGCCCAGGACATCATGGTCTAAGGACGTCATCTTAACCGTCCAAAGACACATTCATGGTCCAACGAGAACTTGCATCATGTCTAATTTATGCACAATGTCACTTGTATTTGCAGGTAAATCGACGAGCAACGACCATCTCGGCAGGAGCATTCCGCTCCAGTTCCCGCAGCCCTACTAAACCCTGACCATTCATCCCAACCTGAATATTGCGTCCGTTCTTGAAAGGTCTCCATCGGCATACTCCGCCGACGGATCTTGAACTACATATGGCCTGATTCCTGTAAGACCAGGGATATGTAGGCAGCTCAGAAGCAGGGGCACGGCCAAAATTTCTTCAAAATATTTCGTTCGATCAAAATTGGTCATCATGTGTTTACCCGACAACTCTTTCATCCTTCCCGGGTAAAAATGGGCAGCTGTTGATACCAAATTTTTCCCTATATTTTTTTTATATGCAAAGTACTTTCAAAATAACATATGTATGCATATATAAATGTGTCCAAATGTTTTAGTAGTCTTCCTAATTTTTGAAGGATTTTTAAATCAATTTATTGCCCTATTTTAGCAATACAAAAACCAATAATTATTCCTCAAATTATCATTTTTGGTGAGTAATTTATTTTATTCCCATATTTATCCCAAAACATAGCTAAGGTAATTTTTGCACATTTTTACAAACTTATTTAGTATTTTAAAGCTAAATTGCATATAATTGCAATATTAGCCTATTTGAAGAATTAATTGCGTTTATAATTACCAATTTGATTCCAGTATTTTTAATTTAATATTTATATATTATTAATTAATTTAGTACCTTTAATTTGTATTCAAAAATCATTTTACTGTTTTTATAAAATAAAAAGGGAAAAGTGGCTATTTAAAATCTAGCCCTATTTTATTTCAATTGTAGCCCAAATCGACCACCCCAGCTAACCCAATTTCAATCCCAATTGGACCGGACCAAATCCTAAATTTACCCGCCCACGACCCAATTAAAAAACCCGCCCGGCTCCCCTTTTTGATTCAGGCCGTTGGTTATTATGATCAACGGCCACAATTCCCCCTTCCTTTTTTAATTTCTAAGCCCCCCAACCTTAAAATCATTTCACTTAATCAGCCGCCTCTAAACACCCCCTTCTCTCAAACTCTCTCGAACTCTCTCGAACCTTCCTGGAACCCTAATCGTCTGCTACCACCTCCACTGTGAAACCCACCGGAAACCATGGCTTCTCAGGCCATGGGAGTCCTATACTCACCTCCTATTATTCCAATGTGCCTGGTACCTGAAGATTCGAGGTCTGACCTCGAAGGTTTTCATCCAGGCCTTTGCCGGCTCGAGGTTTCACGACCATCTCCGGCCTTGCACCGGCATATCCTGGTCTTCTGAGCCTGATTCTAACTTCTCCGACTCAGGTCAATGACCTTTTCAAAGCCTTTCTCATTCTAGGGTTCTTCTGAAACCCTAACCCTTCGAGGTTTTTCTCCGATTCTTTTTAGATCTGTTGTGTATCTATGCTCTACTTGAGTTTTTAAACGATTTCCCTAACTTTTATTTTGAAAATTACTTTCAACACCCTTCTTTTCCGATTTAGGGTTTTCTGGAAAGTGTTTAAGTGTTTTATGATTTTTTCTTCTTTGTTATTCGTGTGTTTGCCTCTGCTGTGTTCTCGTATCATCTTTTGTATGCTTCTCTTACTGTGTTTTCCTATACTATGGTCTCGTAGACTTCTCTACTGTATTTTTACCATGTTCTTATATGTTTATCCTACTGTGTTTTCCTATATGCTTTTCTGCTATACTTTTCCGGTGTTCTTGTGTTCTTCTACTGTATTTTCTTGCTAAGTTTTTAAGTTTCTCTGTTTGCCTTCTACTGAGCCCTGTTTAAGTTTCTTCTAAGCATGCTTTTTCTACTGTTCGTATCAGTATTTGCCATTATGTTCTTTGAATCCTTCTACTGTGATTGCATGTTACTTTGCTATCATATTCTTCATAAGTTTTGCTGTTGAAGAAGCCCGTCCTTTTCTGAAACTTCTGAACATGATTTTGATTCAATTGCCTGCCCTCTCATCCTTGCTTTATGGTTTGCTTGAACTAGGGTTTCATTTCAAAACCCCTAACTCTGTCAGACTAACTTTGAGTCTCTGAACTGAGTTTACACCTTTGTTTTCATACAATGTTAAACCTTTTGCTAAACTCTTCTACACTGGATTCTTTCTACTGATTTTTACAAGGGAATGACAAAGTTTCCTTCATGTTTAACGTGTCTGTATGCTTTTATATGTGATGAATCTTTCTTCAAAAAAGGTTTTCAAACTTGTGATTGATTCAGAATTCCTTTTAAATAGGTCTAATTGATTTGTTTGTTGATTTTCCTTAAGTTAAAAATCTTTCCCATCTTTCTGACTTGGTTCATTCGTACAAAATCTCTGGCCTCAGATTTCTTGGCTGTTAATTGATTTTATTTCCTTAAATTGTACAACCGTGTATTTCAAAGACCTTGTCCTTAAATAGCCTTTATGTATTTGCCCCTAATTTACTACTTTGCACAAAGTGTTTGATTAATTTCTTTCCTTAATTGGTTTTACCCGTTTGAATCTGAATCCCTTAATTAAGGGAAGCCTTGTGTAATTGATTGACAATCAGTTTTCAAACTATTTTCTTACCTTATTTCTGCCTGCTTTCTGCACTATAAATACACTACTTTTCTTTCACACTATACACGATTAACAATCCTCCCCTACTACTTTACAATCTCCTCTGAACTCTTACTAGCACTCTCTTTTTGTCTATTCTGTGGCTTTCACAAGACTACTGCACTTTCCCTTTGTTTGTTTCCCTTGAAACTGGTATGGTCTAATTTAAGTTGCAGCATCACCACAATGTGTTTACTTACAGCTTTCTACACCTATGTCTACTTTATTACTTCTGCAGATCTAAATACTTAAACTAGCATGTTATTTTCTTTTGCTTATTTCTGTCATGAACCCCTCCTCCCTATTCCCTTTATGTGCTGTGAGTTGCAGTTTAAAACATGGAAATATGCAAGTTATTGTCTATGGTTTGAACTTGATCCCTTAAAGGATCCTAACTTCTAAACAATGTATTCTAACAGGCTTATGGGGTAGGCCAGCATTCCTCATTGCTGAGTATGCCCCACCAGTCTGTTGTTGCTTTTCCTTTACTATCTCTCCATTCCCTATACCCCTATGTGTATCAATGTGAACTGTTTCCCTTTCCCCTTTCCCCTTTCAGAATCCTGCACTTGCACTCTCTCTTAGTTCCTAGGTTCTGCCCCCCTCCTATGAGCCTTGCCTTGGGACCCTGTGTTCCCTCTAAACTTGGACACTTGAGGGCTGGCTCTTCCACACTGCACTATGTCCTAGTCTGGTAATGTATTTGGGGTGTAAGCACTGCCCGGAGTTCATGTGAGGCTCTCAGGGAACTCTAACACACCCCCAAATGAGAGAAAGGCTTTGAAATCTGATCTCTGGAGTTGGTTTACTTCAGACAGGAAGTCTGAATCAGGCTCTCCTTGGTTGTAATTTTCCATTTTCTGATGTATTTTCTTTATTTTCTTTGGACTGTAATAACTTTGTAATAAACTTTCGGGGATGGTTAATGAAAAGGGAGGGGTAACCATGCATATAAAAGGGGTAGATAACTTGCCTATAGGAATCTCTAATTTCAGCATTTTCCATATAGATAACTTGCCTATAGGAATCCTCTAATTTTTCATATAGCTACCATGCCTATAAGATTTCTGACCATGCCTATAAGATTTCTGCATTTTTTATATAGCTACCATACCTATAAGAACTTCTGCATTCCCATTTAGTTACCATGTCTATAAGAATTTCAGCATTCTCATTTAGATGTCATGACTATAGGGATCCTGCACTTTCATGTAGATATTATGTCTATAGCTTCTGCACACGCATGTAGAAAATATGCCTATAGGTCCCTTGTGATTCTTGCATACCCGCTTTTCACTAGGCAAACTTGTTTATAGGTCCTAATAACCAAAAAAAGGTAATCAGATGTCACGTTCGTAATAAAATGTAACACCTAGATATCATGTTGTAGGTTTTCTGCATTTTTCATATCTAGTAAAGTGATTAAAATCAACAACGCATAGAAAGCATGCCTATAGGAACTATCAACCAAGTCTGAAACGTTTTCACTCGCTTATGAGTCTAAAACCAGTAATAATATTTGCCGAACCTGTAACTTTTGCTAAAGTTTATTTTTCTTTAATAATCTGATAACCCCTTTTAATCAATATGTATTCAATCTATTTTATTCTTGTTTCTGAAATCTGTAGATATCATGCCCATAGGCTTCGTCTATCACTTAGGCAAACTGTAGGATAAATTTTTATAAACTGAATCAGATCTTATTAGCTACAACCAACAGGTAGGCCTGCTTCGGGCTTCTGATATGAACTATGTAATAAATCAGTCTGCCTCAAACCTTCTAAGTTTAACTAGACCTTAAACAGTACGTGCAAGACATGCTAAACTATGTGCTTCCTTTGGTTTAAAGGAGGTCTGTCTGAGCCTTTTATTTATTTATATGCTTCCCCAAACTTGCTATATGTGTTTTGTTTGTCGCCTTAGTATTTTTACCTTTTGAAACCACAAATAAGCCAAACATCCCCTCCCTTTAGGGTTAGTAGTCTCAAGTACCTCCGGGACTGATAGGACTGGGGCGGGTAATAGCATGCAATAAGTAAACGAGACCATTTCGCGCTTTAACACCTTAACGGGGTGGGAAATGGTAGATATGGATATGATGACCATGCGATAATATCACGTGTAAGAATGATTACCGGATGTTGTGTGGGGTGATCCATATTATTAATAAACCTAGGACCCCCTTCCCTTTGTATCTTTGTTTCTTTTAAAATCTTTTAAAACGTTTCTTCTAAATCAACTCTCTTTAATGCTTTCCGACTTTGTTTATTTCTAACCTTTATGTGAAAAATCCCCTCTTATTTGAAGTCCTACTTGTCTATATGTTATTTGTACCTTAAGTCACAACAATAGTTTGGCCGGGAACCACACTAGTGGATCCTGAGGGGTGCCTAACACCTTCCCCTTGGGATAATTTCAAGCCCTTACCCAATCTCTGGTTACTTGACTCAAACCCTTCTTAGTTTCCTAATGCACTTAAATCATTAGGTGGCGACTCTTCAATTCCATTAAACCCAATTCCCAAAAAAGGAACGAGTTGTCTTCCCAAATGTCATAAACCCGATTTCGCGAGAAAAAAGGAGCGCGACACCCACTACCGCGCATTGATGACTTATTTGACCGGCTTCAGGGTGCTAGACTGTTCTCTTAGATTGATTTGAGGTATGGGTATCACCAGTTGAAGATTCAGGATTCTAATATTCTGAAGACATCATTCAGGACCCGCTATGACCACTACGAGTTTCATGTGATGTCTTTTGGGTTAACCAATGCCCTAGCAGCATTTATGCATCTGATGAACAATGTATTCAAGCCATATCTTGATTCTTTTGTCATAGTATTCATTGATGATATACTGGTTTACTCATGCAGTTAGGAGGATCATTAGCAACATCTGAGCATTGTACTCCAAACGTTGAGGGGGAAGAAACTATATGCTAAATTCTCCAAGTGTGAGTTTTGGATTGATTCTGTTGCATTCTTAGAGCACGTGTTGTCCAGTGAGGGGATCAAGGTAGATCTGAAGAAGATTGAGGTAGTTCAGAGTTGGCCCAGACCGTCTTCAGCTACTGAGATCTAGAGTTTTCTTGATTTGGCCAAATTTTGTGAAGGGTTTCTCGTCCATTGCTGCACCTTTGACTAGATTGACCCAGAAGGGTGCCCCATTCAGGTGGTCTGATGAGTGTGCGGAAAGCTTTCAGAAGCTAAACTGCCTTGACCACAACTCTAGTTTTAGTTTTACCTTCAGCATCGAGTTCATATACGATTTATTCTGATGCTTCTCAGATTGGTATCGGGTGTATATTGATGCAAGAGGGTAGGGTGATTGCTTATGCTTCACGCCAGTTGAATCCCCATGAGAAGAACTACCTCGTTCATGACTTAGAATTGGAAGTTATTGTTCATGCATCAAAGATTTGGAGGCATTATCGTTATGGTGTGTCTTGTGAGGTATTTACAGATCATTAGAGTCTACAACACTTGTTTAAGTAGAAGGATCTAAATTTGAGGTAGCGGAGGCGGTTAGAGTTGTTAAAAGACTATGATATCACCATTTTGTATCATCCCGGGAAGGCCAATTTGGTGGTCGATGCCTTGAGTAGAAAGGTTGTGAGTATGGGTAGCCTTGCGTATATTCCAGTTCGTGAGAGACTTCTATAAACAGATGTTCAGGCTTTGGCCAATCAGTTCATGTGGTTAGATGTTTCGGAGCCTAGTGGGGTTCTAGCTTGCATGTCTTCTCAGTCTTCTTTGTATAAACGCATTAGAGAGCGTTAGTATGACGACCCCCATTTGCATGTCCTTTAAGGAAACGGTGCATCACAGTGATGCCAAGGAGGTTTCTATTGGAGATGATGGGGTGTTTTAGATGTAGGGTCGAATTTGTATACCCAATGTGGATGGGTTGCCTGAGTTGATTCTTGAGGAGGCCCACAGATTGCGGTATTACATTCATCTGAATGCCGCGAAGATGTATCAGGACTTGAGGAAGCATTATTGGTGAAGGAGAATGAAGAAAGATATAATGGGGCATGTGCTTGATGCATGAACTATCAGCAGGTGAAGTACGAGCATCAGAGGCCAGGTAGTTTGATTCAGAGACTTGAGATTCCCAAATGGAAATGAGGGCGTGTTACCATGGACTTTGTTATTGGACTCGCATGGGCTTTGAAGAAATTTAATGCAGTTTGGGTGATTGTGGACCGATTGGCTAAATCTGCACATTTCATTCCGATTGTGACTACCTATTCTTCAGAGTGGTTGGTTGAGATCTATATCCGCGAGATTTTTGTATTCATGGCGTGGCGGTGTCCATCAATTTTGATCGAGGAACATAGTTCACATTGTAGTTTTAGAGAGCTGTGCAGCGGTAGTTGGGAACACGGGTTGAGTTGAGTACAACATTCTACCCCAGACGGACAGACAGTCAGAGCGTACCATTCAGATCTTAGAGGATATGCTACGTGCTTGTGTTATGGATTTTGGGGGTTCTTGGGATCAATTTCTACCACTTGTAGAGTTGCCTACAAAAACAACTACCAAATAAGAATTCATATGGCTCCTATGAGGCCTTATATGGGAGGCGATGTCGATCTCCAGTTGGTTGGTTTGAGACGGGAGAGACTAGGTTGTTGGGTACTGATTTGGTTCGGGATGCCTTGGAGAAAGTCAAGTTGATTTAGGATCAACTTCGTACAACACAATCAAGATAGAAGAGTTGTGCTGATCGGAAGGTTCGTCATGTTGCATATATGGTGGGAGAGAAGGTAATGCTTAGAGTTTTTCCCATGAAGGGTGTGATGAGGTTTGGGAAGAAGGGCAAGTGGATCCTTCGTTGTATTGGCCCTTTTGAGGTGCTTGAGAGGATTGGAGAGGTAGCCAACAAGCTTGCATTGCCATCTAGCCTATCGGGTGTTCACCTAGTGTTTCATGTTTCTCTGCTCCAGAAGTATTATGGTGATCCATCTCATGTTTTGGATTTCAGCAAGGTTTAGTTAGATGGGGATTTGACTTATGATGTGGATCCGGTGGCCATTTTGGATTGGTAGGTTCAAAAGTTGAGATCAAAGAATATAGCTTCGGTGAAAGTTCAGTGGAGAGGCCAGCTAGTCTAGGAGGCTACTTGCGAGACCAAGCAAGAGATGCGGAGCAGCTATCCACGCCTATTTGAGACTCCAGTTCTGATTCTAGACCCGTTCGAGGATGAACGTTTATTTAAGAGAGGGAGAATGTAACGACCCGGCCGGTCGTTTTGAGTATTGTAAACCCGTTCCCCCATTTATCGCTTCTTTTATGTTCATTTATGGTTATAATACTTGTCGGGGTGGTTGGTTTGGTTTCGGGGATGTTTCAGAGTGAATTGAGACACTTAGTCCCAAGGTTGGAGGCCTAAGATGGAAGAGTTGACCGGAGTTTGACTTTTGTGTAGACAACTCTGAAATGGAGTTTTGATGGTTTCGATAGCTTTGTATGGTGATTTTGGACTTAGGATTATGTCCAGTTATTGATTTGGAGGTCCGTAGGTCGTTTTGACTTGAATTGGCAAAAGTTGGAAAGTTGAAGGTTTGGAAAGTTGAGAGGTTTGGCCGAGAGTTGACTTTGTTAATTCCAGGCTCATATTTTGGTTTCAGGAGTTGGAGTAGGTCCTTTGTGTCATTTATGACTTTTCTGCAAAATTTGAGGTCAATCGGAGTTGATTTGGTATGATTCGACATAAGTTTTAGAAGTTGGAAGTTCATTAGGCTTAAATTGGGGTGCGATTTGTGATTTTCATGTGTTTTGATCTGATTGAGGCTTCGACTAAGTTCTTATAGTGTTTTAGCACCTGTTGGTATGTTTGGATGAGGTCCAGGGGTCCTTGGGTGTGATTCGGACGAAGTTCGACTTTATTTTTGGCCTTGAGGAAAAGCGGATATGATATCTGGTGCATTCCTCATCGTGATCGCGACATGGGGATCGTGTTCGCGTAGTGTTATTCAGTGGCAGGGGGATTTGTTCTTCGCGTTCGCGAAGAAGGTGACGTGTTCGCGAAGGTTTGGAGGGTATGTGCATCACGGTCGCGAGAGAGGGGCCGCGTTTACGTAGAAGAGAGAGGCCGGGCTGGGCACCAAACCTTTTAGCCTTTGCATCCGCAGATGCGTGTACGTGTTCGCGTAGGCTTAACTCTTTATTATTTCATGATTCCATCTTGTTTTTAGAATCTAATTAGTGGATTAAAGTGAAGAAATGGGGGATTTTGTGGAAACTTTTCAAAAATGAAAAAATGGAGGTTTTAAGGTAGATTTGAGGTTGCAATTGGACGACTTTAGTTTGTTGGACTCGTAATCGAATGGGTGTCTAGAATTTGTAAATTTTGTCGGGTTCAGAGGTTCGGGTTGACTTTTTAGGCTGAGTTTTTGATTTTGGTTAAACACCTTAGCTTTATCGTATGGAATCAATTCCTATAGCTTGTATTGATTATATTAAACTGTTTGAGACTAGATTCGAGTCGTTCGGAGCCTGATTCGCGTGGCAAGGGCTTGTTGGAGTAGTTAGTTGTGCTCTTTGAGGTAAGTAACACTTCTATACTTGGAACTGAGGGTATAAATCCCTAGAAAAACCTGTTATATGGTTGTGTTGGGGTGACGCACATGCTATGTGACGGGCGTGTGGGCGTGCACCGTGGTAATCATGATCCAGATGGATTCTTATGCTGTGTCGATATCAAGTCTTGTTTTATCCGTGTAATTCCTATGTGATAGAGTAATTGAGCTGTGATTCATGTTAGAAATCATGTTTAGGCTATATGCTTCGTTGATTGAGACCCACTGAAGTTATTTCTGCTGTTTTGAGTATCTGCATTAACTGTAATTATGTGCTTAGTCTTTGTTATCATTAACTATTACGTCACATGTTATTATTGTTTGGGCTGAGTGGTACGCGATTTGTGAGCCCTTGAGACTTGAGAAATTGATGACTGAGGTGGGCCTAAGAGCTGTGTTGTGAGTGTTATTGTGGATCGGGTTGCACGCCACAACAGGACTTATTGGCTTATCTATTATTGTGGATCGGGCTGTACGCCGCAGCAGGCCTTATAAGCTTTATATTAGCGCATGGGTAGGATCCACCCCTCCGTATTCTGACATACTAGCATTGATCGCAGGTACAATGATTTATATACGTGCTTTAGGTAAGGGTCATTGATGTCAGGCACCCGTACAGTACTGAGTGATTGTGTGTGAGATGAGTGGGCATTTGTGACAGGCAAATTGTGTACTTTGAGAGTGTGAGTACCTGAGAATATCACTGTGAAATCATACATTTGACATGTATAAAGACATGTAGGCATAGAGATGTACCATTCCTCATGCTAGCTGTACTTGACATATTCTTATCAGTGTTGGGCTTTAGTTATTGAACTTGAAAGCATGTCTAAAGTTTTGTACCCTGAACGAGCTAATTATGGAATTTCTATGAGTTATTTATTGTCATTGTCATTATCATATTTGTGTTGTCATTATATTTGGTTTTGACTATAAACTTCTGAGCTCGTCGCTAATTTCAGCCCAAGGTTAGTTCTGTTACTTATTGAGTACATGAAGTTGGTTGTACTCATACTACACTCTGCACTTCATGTGCAGATACAGGTACATATGGACGAGGTGATTGCTAGATCCGTGCTAGTACCTGCTCGGAGACTTTGAGGTAGTTGCTATGACGACCGCATGCCTTGTCTCTCCTTCCTTTTATTTTCTTCAATACTGTTCTATTTCTCAGACAGTTGTACTAGAGTTTTGGTTATATTGATACTTAGTAGTGCTCATGTACTCATTGACACCAGATTTTAGGGTGGTTGTAGTAGCATTTCAGTTATTTGTAAAATATATTTATGAGATTTTCGTTGTTGAGTTTATTAAAACGTGTTTTATTCAAATGTTTAGATGTTAATTGATTATCGGCTTGCCTAGCAAGTCTTTTAGGTGCCATCACAATAGGTTGGGATTCTGGTCGTGACATTTAACATGGAATTAGTGTAAATTTGTGGGATTTTTTGGGAAATCTAGCGTTTCGTGAAAATGGGATTTTACCACGAAATTGATTATTGAATTGGGAATAAATTATATATTTGAGTTCGTAATGTCATGGGTGACGTTTATCTTCTAAAATTTCCAGAACCCAGGCATGTGGGCCTGGGGTGACTTTTAGGGACTCTTCGAATTTGGTTGGGAAATTAGTTTAATAGTTAAATCATGAACTTTTGAACATAGATTGATTAGTTTATACGACTTTTGACTAGTTTCGGATTGCTCGGCATCGTTTGGGGATTTCTAGTGAGTTTAAGAGCCAGATAGTGAACTTGGAAGCGAGGTAAGTCTCTTGGCTAATTTTGTAAGAGGGGATTATCCCCTTAGGTGAATTAATTATTGTGTGCTACTTGTTGTGGGAGCTACATACGCAAGGGGAGATGAGAATCCGTACGAAGCTATATATAAGTTATGTCCAGGTGGACTTAGATTCACATCATGCCTTAAATGTGCTATTTGTATTTACCCTGTACATCGATTTTCTTAATTCATGACTGGAATTGAGGCTAGAATAAAATACGACTGAGTCTCTTACTTTGGATATTTGTGGATTAATTGATGAACGATGAATCTGTATCTTCTCAACTCGCATGTATTTTTGCGAGTGAAATAGCTTTTCCATTCTAATGGGATTGAGTCGTTCGCCTCGGCACTATGGTAATAATACTCTTATGGGATCAAGCCATTCGCCTCGGCAGTATGGTAACACTATTCTTATGGAATCGGGCCGTTCGCCACGGCGACACTACGTATCATTATTTCTATGGGATCGGGCCGTTCGCCTTCACTAATTCGTGCGTAATACTTGAGATTTGACTTGGTATTGATATCGGTTGAGTACGTGCCTTCGAGGCAGGTTATGACATTTTGGTAATTTCATATTGATCCATGTTTGGAAATTTACTATTAAAGTTTATCTATTTCGTTGCTACTTGTTGCACTTCATACATGTCTACTTTATTTATGTTTGTTATTTGACCACTAGTAAGTGTTAAGTCGACCCCTCGTCACTACTTCTTCGAGGTTAGACTAGATACTTACTAGGTACTCGTTGATTACGTACTCATGCTACACTTCTGCACTGATTGTGCAGGAACTGAGATAGGTACTTCCAGTGGTCACACAGGCGCGTTGACACAGTTTCACGGAGACTTAGTGATGAGCTGCTTGCCTTGCTTCGATCTGCAAAACCCGGAGTTTCCCTCTACCTTATTTATTATTTCTGTCTATTCTATTTTAGACAGTAGTTCTAGTAGTTTTATATATTCCCTAGATTGTTCATGCACTTGTAACACTGGGTTTTGAGCGTTTCTAGGGAGTTTTCATAGATGTGCTTATTGTTACCATTACTTTACTCTATGTACTATTCGTACCCATTATTTTTGGTAAAGCAGTGTATATGTTTCCATGTGTTTCATGTTTATTTCCCATTTGATTAATCAAGAATTCTAAGGTTGAAGGCTAAATTTGATAATTAAATTGGAGGTTCATGTAGTTGCTTGCCTAACGACGGCATTAAGCGCCATAATGACCTATTATAGTTTTTGGGTCGTGACAGTTTGGTATCAGAGCCCTATGTTCACATAGGTCTCACGAGTCATGAGCAGGCCTTGTAGAGTCCTGCGGATCGCTGCGGAGACATCCGTACATATCTTTGAGAGGCTATAGGTGTTAGGAAATTTCTCTTTCTTCAAATCTTATCATGCAGTTGATGTTGTGCTAAGTATCTTTCTCTTATTCTCTCACAGATGGTGAGAACGCATGCTATGGCTGTACCTGGTGGTAGAAGGGTTGCTCCCCCATTGCTAGAGGCCGAGGAAGAGGCCGAGTGATGGTAGGCTATAATCTCCTGTTTTACTCGCTTATTGCACTCTAATTCACTGCACTTTTATTGTGTTTGAGCTTTAATCGCTAGTATTTTGTACTTATTGTGTGTTTTATGCCTTGTATGAGTGATTCCGAGTGATGTAGATGTTATGGAGCTATTTGGAGCTTTGAAGTCTGAGTAAAAGCCCAAGGGATTAAGCCGAGATCGCGTTCAGGGGTCGAGAACCACATCTGGATATCAAAAATCAAACAAAAAGCCGTACTCCGAGAAGAGTCCACAACCGCGGCGCGTGGGTTGCCACGCCTGCCCATTTTCTGTTGCCTGACAGATTGTTAGCTCTCTAGATTTCCCCACTAATGCACCACGTGGCGCGTCGCCCCATGCGGCGCGCCTGTGTAATTTTTACAGAGCCAAAATCCTATTTCGGCTAGGAGAAGGTGGTTTCGTCTGGGCCCGACCCTACTTGGTATAAATACATGGGAAAATGCTATTTTCTGGACTTTTGACACATAATCGACCTAAGGAGGCTAAGGAAGAGTTGGAAGAGAAAAAGCACAAGGATTTCATCATTCCTTCCTCACTCAAGACCCGAGTTCGGATTGAATTTATGTTTTTCTATCTTTTAATTATATTTGTGATGAATTACTCCATGTATATTGAGTAGTCCCCTTTAGGGTTTGATGGATTTGGTGTATTGATATTTGTTTGTGGATATTAACTTTAGTTTTATGTATTGAAGCATTTTTGGATTATTTAATCATTGCATTTATCTTCACTTGTTCATGTAATCGAGAGAGGCATAACTTGTGATATTCTTGCATTATATTGTTAGTTGAGTTCATTGATTCTTCTTAGTAAACGAAAGCGGCTAGTTGAATCATTAATTAAACCTAGTTAGGAGGATAATCGAGAGAGGTTCTCCTAAAGACCAATCCACTACGCATTCTTGCATATCTTCACCGAGCTTTAATTTTTCCATCTTGTGAGGTTGAGACTTAATCAAGAGAGGAGTCTCAACTAAACGTTGGACTAATAATCAAGTGAATTTGAGAGACTCATTTAAATATTAGAAGTGAATTATCTAGAGTTATATCCCAAACAATTATCTTGCACCTATCCTATCAAAACCCTATCTTCTCCCACTGATATCCTTTTTTGCTTGTTCCTTATTCGATTGTCATTAATCAATAGCTTTAGATTCTTAGTTAATGTTAGTATAAATCACATAAAACTCAACTGTTGATCATCTTGGATAACAATCAAGCTAGAAACTACGAGAACAATATTTAACTCTAATCCATGTGGACACGATATTATACTATACTATATTTGATTAGCGAGCATAATTCTAAGTGGTGTTTTGCGCTCGTCACTGAGGGAGGCCAGACTCCTGTTAGATGACGAGGGCATCCCAGGGTTGCTCCTGTTGTACCACCAGTGGATCTAGTGAAGGATCCTTTTGTTGAGGAGTAGGATGACCCACAAGATTTCATTGACTGTTGCAAGGAGAGGCTACATCACATGGGAATATTGGAGTTCAACAAGGTGGACTTCACCACCTTTCAGCTTGAGGGCAAGGCTCGCAGATGGTGGTAGTCTTACCTCCAGAGCAGGCCAGCAGGTTCACCTCCCTTGACTTTGGATCATTTTACGCATCTGTACTTGGAGAAGTACATACCACATTTAGAAAGAGGAGCTTCGGGGTTAGTTTGAGCGGCTCCGTCAGGTCATATGTCTGTGACTGACTACTAGGCAAGATTCATCGGCTTGTCTCATTATACAACTATTGTACTCCCCACGGATGAAGGGAGGGTGCAGAGATTTATTGTAGGCCCGCTCCATAAGATTCAAGTTTCTATGGCTCGTGAGGCAAAGATGGGGACTCTATTATTTCAGGTTGTGGAGATAGCTCAGAGGATCGAGCGTATCTGCAACTACAGCGGAGAGTTTGCGCCAAGGATAAGCAGTCTCGACATTCTGGTGGATTCAGTGGTGCCCCGTGTGGGGGCAGAGGTCAGTTCCTGAGGGGCTAGTCTAGCAGGCCCATGTATTCAGCACCACCGCCTGCTCGGAGTGTCCCAGCACAACCCTACTTCAGTGTTGTCCCAAAGAGTACTTAGGGTCCGCCAGCTATTCAAGGTTCCTCCAATATGTATTCAGGCTATAGGGTTAGACTTCGAGTCAGCGGGTTCACAACTAAGAGGGGTTGTTTTGAGTGCGGGGAGTTGGGCCACATGAAGAGGTTTTGTCCCAAACTTCAGGGCAAGGCAGTGCAGCAGGACCATCGTCCCATGATTACCGCACCGCCCGCTCGCCTGGCTAAAGATGGAGGGAAGGTGGGTACGGGTCGCCCTAGAGGTGGAGGCCAATTAGGTGGCACTCCGACTAGATTCTACGCCTTCCCATCCAGGCTAGAGGTAGTCGTCTCTGATGCATTGATCACAAGTACTATTTCTTGTATGTCGTAGGGATCCTTCGGTACTATTTGATCCAAGGTCTACTTATTTCTATGTCTCTTCTCTATTTGATCCTTACCTGGATGTATCTCGTGAGTCCTTGGGTGTTCCAGTATATGTGTCCACGCTAGTTGGGTGAACCTAGTTTTGTGGATAGGGTTTACCGGTCCTGTGTAGGGACTTTTGTGGTTATGAGACCAGAGTAGATCTTCTATTGCTAGATATGGTAGATTTTGAGGTTATCCTAGGCATGGACTTGTTGTCTCCGTACCATGCCATTCTCGAATGCCATGCCAAGACTATTACCTTGGTAATGCTTGAGTTTCACAGATTAGAGTGGAGGGGTTCATCTGTTGGTACTTCTAGTCATGTTATTTCTTTCTTGAAGGCTCGATATATGGCCGAGAAGGGTTGTTTGGCCTATTTGGCCTTTTTCTGGATACTGCTGTAGAGACTCCCACGATAGATTCAGTGCCGGCAGTACAGGAGTTTTCCGATGTATTTCCTGCTGATCTACCAGGTATGCCACTGGATGGGGATATCAATTTTGGCATTGATTTGGTGCCAGGCACCCATCCTATCTCTACTTCGCCTTACTGCATGGCTCCAAAGGAGCTGAGGGAGTTGAAGTAGTAGCTTCAGGAGTTACTTGAGAAGGGTTTCATCAAGCCAAGTGTGTCGCCTTGGGGCGTACTAGTGTTATTTGTGAAGAAGAAGGATGGGAGTATGCGGATGTGCATTGATTACCGCTAGTTGAACAAAGTCACCATCAAGAATAAGTATTTATTTCAGCGCATTGATGATTTGTTTGATCAGCTACATGGTGCTAGAGTGTTTTCGAAGATTGACTTGAGATTTGGGTATCATCAGCTGAAGATGCGTACTTCGAATATTCTGAAGACGGCTTTTCGGACCAGGTATGAGCACTATGAGTTTCTAGTGATGCCCTTCAGCTTGACTAACACCCCGATCGCGTTTATGGATTTGATGAATTGGGTTTTCAAGCCATATCTTGACTCATTTGTCATTGTCTTCATAGATGACATATTGATCTACTCACATAATATGGAGGAGCACGAGGAGCAATTGAGGTTAGTGCTTCAGACCTTGCGGGAACAAACGCTATATGCTAAGTTCTCCAAGTGCGAGTTATGGTTAGATTCCTTGGCCTTCTTGGGGCATGTTGTATCCGGTGAGGGTATCAAGGTGGATGCCAGGACGATCGAGGCAGTTCAGAGTTGGCCTCACCCCACCACAGCGACTGAGATCAGGAGTTTTCTAGGGCTAGCAGGTTATTATCATTGATTTGTCGAGGGCTTCTTATCTATTGCAGCTCTTTTGACTATATTGACCCAGAAGGAGGCTCAGTTCAGATGGTCCGATGATTGCGAGGCGAGCTTTTAGAAGCTCAAGACCGCATTGACTATAGCACCAATATTGGTTTTGCCCTCCGGTTCAAGGATGTATATTGTGTATTGCGACGCTTAACACGTTGGTTTGGGTTTTGTGTTGATTCAAAAGAGGCGAGTTATTAGATATGCTTCACGCCGGCCGAAGCCCCACAAGAAGAATTACCATGTGCATGACTTAGAGTTGGCTACGATAGTTTATGCCCTCAAGATCTAGAGGCATTATATTTATAGAGTGTCCTATGAGGTTTACACCAATCATCATAGTTTACAGCATTTGTTTAAACAGAGGGATCTTAATCTGAGGCAGTGCAGGTGCTTGAGTTACTGAAGGATTATGCTATTACTATCCTCTATCATCCGGGCAAGGTGAATATGTTTGCCGATGCCTTGAGCAGAAAGGGAGAGAGTATGGATAGTTTAGAATTCATTTCAGCAGAGGAGAGACCATTGGCTTTGGACATCCAGTCCTTAAACAACAGACTTGTGAGGTTAGATATTTCAGAGCCTAGTCGAGTCTTTGTATGTGTTATGGCTCAGTCTTCTTTATTCGAGCGGCTCAAGGCTCGTCGGTATGATGATCCGCGCTTGCTGGTCCTTAGAGAGACGGTACTACGGATTGATGTCAAGAAGGTTACAATCGGCGATGATGGTGTTCTGCGACTCTAGGGTCGCTTATGTGTTCCTAATGTTGGTGCCATGAGGTAGACAATTCTAGATGAGGCACACAGTTCACAGTATTCTATTCATCCAGGTGCTACGTCGTGACCTGAGGCAGCAATACTGGTGGTGGCGGATGAAGAAGGACATAGTTGAGTATGTAGCTAGATGTCTGAATTGCCAGCAGGTTAAGTACGAGCACTAGAGGCTAGGTGGCCTACTTCAGCAGATAGTTATACCGGAGTGGAAGTGGGAGCGCATCACTATGGATTTCACAGTTGGATTGCCGCATATGTTAAGAAAATTCGATCATGTTAGGGTCATTGTAGACAGACTGACCAATTCTACATACTTTATTCCGGTGGTGACTACTTACTCTTCAGAGAGGTTGGCCTAGATTTATATTCGGGAGAACGTGAGGTTACATGGCATGCCTGTTTCCATCATTTTAGATAGAGGCCCTTCAGTTTACTTTGCATTTTTGGAGAGCTGTACAGAGTGAGTTGGGTACCTTGGTTGAGCTCAGCACGACCTTTCATCCGCAGACCGACGGGCAGTCAGAGCAGACAGTTCAGATTCTAGAGGACATGCTTAGAGCATGTGTGATTAACTTTGGCGGGCAGTGGGATCGGTTCTTGTCATTGGCCGAGTTTGCTTATAATAACAGTTATCAGTCCACCATCGAGATGGCTCCATTTGAGGCCTTGTATGGTCGGTGGTGTCATTCCCCCATCGGATGGTTTGAGCCCAGCGGGACTAGGCAATATGGTACTGATTTGGTGAAGGATCCCTTGGATAAGGTAAAGTTGATTCAGGAGCGACTACACATAGCTTAGTCCATACAGAAGAGTTACCTAGATCAGAAAGCGTGTGATTTATCACTTATGGTAAGTGAGAAAGTTCTCTTGAAAGTCTTGCCGATGAAGGGTATCTTGAGGTTCGAAAAGAGGGTCAAGCTGAGTCTGAGTTTCATTGGTCCATTTGAGGTGTTGGAGAGATTTCTTACAAGTTGCTTACAAGCTTGTTTTACCTCCTAGCCTATTGGGAGATCATCCGGTATTCCACATGTCTATACTTCAGAGGTACCATGCGGACAAGTCACATGTGTTAGACTACAGTATAGTGCAGCTTGATGAGAGCTTGGGTTATGAAGATGAGCCAGTTGCCATTGTTGATAAGAAGGTCTGCAAGTTGATGTCTAAGGAGATTTCAGCAGTGAAAGTCCACTGGAGGGGTCAACCAGTTGAGGAGGCGACTTGGGAGACCAAGGAGGACACGTGGAGCAGATATCCACACTTATTCGGCACTTCAAGTATGATTCGAGACCCATTCGCTGACGAACATTTGTTTAAGAGGTGGAGCATATAAAGACCCGACTAGTTGTTTTGCTTTCTAGATCCTCTTTCCCCTATATAAAACTTCCCGTATATTCTTTTACTATTTTATGACTTGGGGGGATGGTTGGTTTGGCTTTGGAAGGGTTCGGGTTGAATTCGGAATACTAAGCTCCATAATAATGGCCTGAGGTGGCCAAGTTTAACTTGAGTAAATGAACTTGGAAACGGGATTTGAAGGTTCCAATAGGTTCGTCTGATAATTTTGGACTTAGGCGTATGTTCGGATCGAGTTTCGGGTGGACCGGGAGTGTTTCAGTGCTTATGGTTGAAAGTTGGCATTTTGAAGGTTTTAGAAGTTTTTAAGTTTGACTAGAAGTGGACTTTGGTGTTATCGAGGTCTGTTTGGGATTCCGAGCCTAGGAATAGGTCCGTATTTTGATTTATGACTTGCGCGTAAAATTTGTTATCATCCCGAGTTGTCTAAGTAGGTTTCGTCGCGTTCGGAGTTGGTTGAAATGAGTTTGAAGCTTAGAAGGTTATTAATTTGGTTTTGAGGTACGATTCGTAGTTCAAGTGTTATGTTATGTGTTCCGAGGCTTCGAGTAAGTCTGTAGCATGTTTATGGACTTGTTAGTGTAGTTGGACGGGGTCCCTGGTGGCTTGGGTGTGTTTCGGACCACTCGAAGCATAATTGAACTAGGCTGAAATTGTTGGTGTGCTAGTGTGCTAGTGTTCTTTGCGATCGCAAAGATTGTTCCGCAATCGCCAAAGGTTGTTCCGCGACATTTCTCTTCGTGAACGCAGTGAAGGACCTGGTCCTCTTTCACGAACGCGTTGGCTGGTGCACGAACACGAAGAAGGTATGAGGCGGAGTGGGCAGGAAGGTTGTTGGCCTTCGCGAACGCGGCTGGGGGACCGCGAACGTGAAGGGCAAGGGAGGCTGGGATCGCGAACGCGAGGCTCAGGTCACGAACGCATAGTGTAGGAGCTGGGTTGAGCCAGCTTGACCTTTGCGAGCGCGAGGCCATTTCCGCGATCGTGAAAAGCATGGTCTTGGGCAGATTTGATTTTTATATGGGACTTAGTTCTCTTTTCTCTAATTTCCACTTGGGTTAGCCAAGTTTGGGGTATTTTGAGAGGATTTTCATCAAGCAGCACAAGGCAAGTGAATTCTACCCACTTTTGAGTTAAATACATGGATTTTTGGGTAGATTTAACATGGAATTAGCATAAATTTGTGGGATTTCGTAGGAAATCTAGGGTTGGTAAAAATGGAATTTGACCACAAAATTGATTATGAAATTGGGAATAAATTATATATTTGAGTTCATAATGTCATGGTAACGTTTATCTTTGATGATTTCCGGAATTCGGGCACGTGGCTCTGGTGTGACTTTTATGGACTCTTCGAATTTGGTTGGAAAATTAGTTTAATAGTAAAATCATGAACTTTTGAGCATAGATTGATTAGTTTATACGATTTTTGACTAGTTTCGGATGGCTCGCCGTCGTTTGGGGATTTCTAGTGAGGTTAAGAGCCGGATAGTGAACTTGGAAGCGAGGTAAGTCTCTTGCCTAATATTGTAAGAGGGAATTATCCCCTTAGCTGAATTAATTGTTGTATGCTACTTGTTGTGGTATCTACGTACCCACGAGGTGACGAGAGTCCATACGTAGCTATATTCATGTTATGTCCGGAAAGACATAGATTCTCATCATGCCTAAATGTGCTATTTGTATTCACCATGTATATTGATTTTCCTTAATTCATGACTGGAATTGAGGCTAGAATAAAATACAGACTGAGTCTCTTACTTTGGATATTTGTGGAATAATTGATGAACAATGAATCCGTATCTTCTCAACTCGTATGTATTTTTGCAAGTGAAATAGTTTCTCCATTCTAATGGGATCGGACCGTTCGCCTCGGCAGTATGGTAATAATACTCTTATGGATTTGGTCGTTCGCCTCGGCAATATAGTAATACTATTCTTATAGGATTGGGTTGTTCTCCTCGGCAGCACTGTGTGTCACTATTCCTATGGGATCGGGCCGTTCTCCTCAATAGATTCGTGCGTAATACTTGAGATTTGACTTGGTGTTGATATTAGTTGAGTTCGTGCCTTCGAGGCCGGTTATGTCATTTTAGTAATTTCATATTGATCCATGTTTGAAAATTTACTATTAAAATTTATCTGTTTCGTTGCTACTTGTTGTACTTCATACATGTCTACTTTATGTATTTTTGTTATTTGACCACTAGTAAGTGTCAAGTCGATCCCTCGTCACTAATTCTTCGAGGTTAGACTAGATACTTACTAGGTACGCATTGAATTACGTACTCACGCTATACTTCTGTATTGAATGTGTAGGTACTGAGACAGGTACTTCCAGTGGTCACATGGGCGTGTAGACACATTTTCACGGAGACTTAGTGGTGAGTTGCTTGCATTGCTCCGATCTGCAGCACCCGAAGTCTCCCTCTACCTTATTTATTGTTTCTGTTTATTCTATTTCAGACAATAGCTGTAGTAGTTTTGTATGTTCCCTAGATTGCTCATGCACTTATAACACCGAATTTTGGGGGCTTCTAGTGGACTTTCACAGTTGTGCTTATTGTTACTATCACATTACTCTATGTAGTATTCATACCCGTTATTTTTGGTAAATCAATGCATATGTTTCATGTGTTTCATGTTTAATTCCCATTTAATTAATGAAAAAATCTAAGTTTATAGGCTAAAATGGATGATTAAATTAGAGGTTCACGTAGTGGCTTGCCTAACGGCGGCATTGTGCGCCATCACAACCTGCTATAGGTTTTGGATCGTGACAACCATAGGGCTCCCATACTTAGATTCAAGAGCATCCCGCAGATATTTGGTAATCTTGTGAGTAAAATTCCTTGTGACATATTCACTACTCAGCAACATAATACGAGCTAATAACTTCTTATTTTTCAAGCTTCATAGGTTTCATCTAAGACATTATTTACAATCCAAAAAGAAAATTATTCTTCCAGCACATATTACAGATTAACATTTTAAGTTTTATAACTGTTACCGTTGAGCTTTTCGCTTTTGATAAGCTATGCAATAATATTTTTTAAAGCAGTAGACATGATATTTGTGGAACACAAAAGTTTTACATATTTGAAAAACATAGAGTTTTACAATTTAGACTAAAAGCACGCATTTTCAATATTTTGCATACACTTAAATATGAGTTAACGATCATCGTCTAAGGATAGATATTAAATGTAAATTAATCAAATCAACTCAAGTCAAGTAACCAAATAAAAATATTCCAATAAATATTTTTATTTCTCCATTAAACAGGTAATATATTGTATCGACCCGACCGGTCGTTTCGAGTTTCAGCCTTCCGTTTGGTGGTTTAAAGCCTTGAGAAGCTTCATATTATGTATTATGACTTTCTTATATGGTCGGTTCGATTTTCGGGCGATTTGGGATCGATTTGGAGAAGGATCCTTGTTTTAGAAGCTTGAGTAGTAAGAGTTGACTGGAGTTTGACTTTTATGTAGACGACTCCGAAATGGTATTCTGATGATTCCAACATCTTCGTATGGTGAATCTGGACTTAAGCGTATGTCCGAATTTGAATTTGGAGATCCGTAGGTTGATTTTATGCTTTTTGGCGAAAATTGGAAAGTTAAAGGTTTGGAAGGTTGAGAGATTTGACCAGGAGTTGAATTTGTCGATATTGGATTCGGATTGTGATTCCAACAGTTGGTATAGCTCCGTTGTACTATTTGGGACTTGCATGCGAAATTTGAGGTCATTCCGAGTTGATTTGATATAATTTTGCGCGAGTTCTAGAAGCTGAAAATTCATTAGTTTATTAGGCTTGAATTGAGGCGCGATTTGTAGTTTTAATGTTGTTTGATTTGATTTGAGGCCTCAAGTAGGTTGCGTTATATTTTTGGATTGGTTGGTGTGCTTGGACGAGGTCCCGGGAGCCTCGGGTGTGCTTCGGATAGATTTTGGGCCATTTCCTCTTGTCTTGGACTGCTGTTTTGCTGGTGTCTAATGCTGTTCATCGCGATCGCGACCCTTCTTCGCATTCGCGTAAGGTAATTTGGAGGCAGGTAGGGGTGTTCATAAAAACCCGAAAAACTGAACCAAACCAAATCGACCAAAAAAACTGATACTTTTTGGTTTGGTTTGGTTTTGGTTTCGAATTTTAAAAATCGAACAAATTTGGTTTGGTTTTGGTTTTGGTTTTAATCAGAAAAAAATCGAAAAAAACCGAACCACCGAAAAACTGAACCAAACCAAATCGACCAAAAAAACTGATACTTTTTGGTTTGGTTTGGTTTTGGTTTCGAATTTTAAAAACAGAACAAATTTGGTTTGGTTTTGGTTTTGGTTTTAATCAGAAAAAAATCGAAAAAAAACCGAACCAAACCGACTATAAGAGTAGCTATTTCAAATTTATTATNTAGCAAGAAAAACTGTAGCTCAAGGTTCTTTGAGAAAAACTTTGAATGAAAAACTTCAGTCCAGTCAAAAGAAAGCAGGCCCAGCAGCTGAGACCAACTCTAGCTCTGAATCTGATGATTACCTCTCCACCAGTGAAGGAGATGAACCTGGGTCTTCTGAACAGGACAAAACTCAAGAAACCCAAAGAGAGGTAAAATCTTGCTATGTTTTTTCTGATGTAGTTGAAAGGGAGGAAAATCGATTTGTTCTGATAGGGGCTGCTAGAGATGTAGGTGGGACTGATTCTGGGAAAATGAGGAAGAAAAAGAAGAAGTAACCTTTAGCCATATGTGGGGGTGGGGAAGAAGGAGTCTCGAAGTCAGGGGGAAGTGGTTCAGGTGAGGCTGCTGAGGTGTTGATTAATCTGAGTAAACAACAAGATGAACCTGGTTCATCTGATGAAGAGAGTTTGGCTGACTTGTTGAAGAAAGTGGGGGCCAGCTATGACCCAAAGAAACGCAAGGCTTCCTCACAAAAGACCCCTGCTGCATCCAAACCAACCAAGAAAAGCAAATAATCACCACCCAAGTCTACTCCTAGGATTAGAGCTACTAGAAGTAGGGTCAGGGAAAGTGAAGCAGAATTGAAGAAGGCATTAGAAGAAAGTAAGAAAAAGAGGAAAGAGAAAGGGAAAGCAAAGATAGGTGAAAGCTCGGAGGATGTGGTTGAAGAGGAAGAAGAAGAGATGGAACAGGTACATCTAGAAAGGAGTACTACTGTGGAAGTTCCCACTACCAAATCAAAGGGAACCATGACTTCTGCCAAGAAGCCTTCCAAGCCAGTACCTGCTGAACCTGTTCTTGCCAAGAGAACAAGGTCAGCTGCAAAAGGAAAACAAGTGAAAATTGCTAAAGAAGATGATGAATGGAGTGAGGATGAAGGAGATGAGTCAGAGAAGGAACAGGACAGATATGCCATGTTTGGCAAGAGGAAAATTCTGAAAGGGAGACTACTCAAGGACCTGGAGGAGCTAGGTATGATAAGGCTTATGACTGCACTAGAAGCACAGGGCTGGAAGGACATGGTTCTTCATATGGATGGAAAATTGGCCAGGAATGAACTTGTAAAGTTTATGGCAAATGGGACAGTGAAGAATGGGCTGGTGACTAGCACAGTGAAAGGTGTCAAAGTAAAGTTCAATGCTGCAAAGCTGGGCAAGATTCTAGACATCCCTAGTGAGGGATATGATGATTATACAAGGCAGAGGTGGCCTTGCCTGGATGGGTTGCCTACTGATCTTCAGATCACAAGGAACTTTTGTGACACCACAACAGATGAAGAGGTACCTGAGGCCAGGGCAGTTCAGAAAAGTGAAATGAGGCCAGACCACAAAGTGCTTTTTGAATTTGTCAACAAATGCCTTCTACCCAGACAGGAAAGAAGGCATACAACAAATTATATGGATCTAGTTCTTATGCAATGCCTGAATGAAGGGAAGCAGATCAACTGGCCTGCCTTTATTGTAAAGCTGCTTGAAAGGGTACTCAATGGCTCAAAAGCTCATGCCATTCCCTATGGATTTATCTTGACTACTGTACTTGAAAGATTGAATGTTCCCCTGAAAAAGTGGGAAATGGCTTCGAGCAAAGAGCATTTTGGCAGCAAAACCCTTCAAGCTTGTGATTATATGCTCAGTATAGCTCCAGTTGAACCTGGTTCTTCAGCAAAAACTCCTGTGAATAGTAAGGTCAGAGCCTTAGTTCAGGAGGTTGGGGCAAAAGCCGCTGAGATAGCAAGGCTTCAGGCCAGAGTTGCTGAATTGGAGGGAGAAAGGAATGGGTTGAGAGCTGAACTTGCTAAGGAGAAGGAGAAAAATGAAGGCATGCTTCAACAGATGCTCAATCTGCTACAAACCCAACCCTCCAGCTCTTCTAAGCCTTAGATATCATGTCCTAGTGTGCACCAGTCTAGACCCCCTCAGTGACCCATTTTGGGATTTTAGATGTTTATTTTCTTTTGCTCATGGTTTGGTAATTTTGTTTTTCTTCTTGTGGACTGCATTGTAGAAACACCTTGCTAATCAATGAATGCAGCTTTTCTTGCTTTTTGTTAATTCTGATCCTAATAGGTATTTTTGTTGAGTTGATTTCTGATTAACTAAAGCATGTGTTCACTTGCAGTTGCCCCAGTGGCCATGAGTACTAATTAGGTTACTGAGATCACATTATTTATGCAACTTTTCGCTGATGCCAAAAGGGGGAAGATATTGTGCTTAAATTCATTATCTGAACAAGTGATGTTTATGACCTAACTTAAATCTGGCCTTTATGATAAGTTGAAAATTCTCTAAAAATTTTCTAAGTGTTGATATTTCAGCTAAGTTTCACAGGTTCTCTGATCACTAAAAGTACAGAGTTTGTCATCATCAAAAAGGGGGAATTTGTTGGCCCAAGTTCAGTTGAAGTTTTGAAGATTGACAAATGAACTCAGGGAAGGACCTGGTCCATCTTGAGAGACACAGTTAGTCATAACCATTGCACATGGAAGGCACGTGAGGAAGATATGTATTG
>NW_017676458.1:37329-38565 GCF_001879085.1 Nicotiana attenuata
ATATATATATATATATATATATATATATATATATATATATATATATATATATATATATATATATATATGTATATTTTTATACAAAGTTTCAAAAATTTAATGGTAAATGTTAATAGTTTGCACTTCTAGTATAGTTCTTTATCTTTACATTCTAGTTTGATTTGTAGTGTTCTTTTGTTAAGTGTAAGAATCCATTTCGTGTTAAAAATAATATATTTTTAATTGAGTCCTTAAATTATTCATCACTATTCGGTTCAATTATCATCAATATATCTTGGTAAATAATATTTCTCAAAGGGTAATTGATTTGATAGTGTTACGTTGAAAATGTGGTCTCCGGAATATGTGTTTAGTAGTGTATGTCTTATATTTAAGAAAAAACTGACAAATAACCAAAAAAAATCGAAAAATCGACAAAAGCCGACATAAAGCGAATCGAGAAAAAACCGACTTAATTGCTTTGGTTTGATTCTAATATTTGAAAAACCGACTTACTTGATTTGGTTTCTGTTGGCCCAAGTTCAGTTGAAGTTTTGAAGATTGACAAATGAACTCAGGGACGGACCTGGTCCATCTTGAGAGACAGTTAGTCATAACCATTGCACATGGAAGGCACGTGAGGAAGATATGTATTGAAGATTATGCAGCAAATGTCTTCTGAATGAAATCGAAAAGGTTGCATTGAGTTCTAAGAAGGACAGTCTCCTTATGATAAGAGAACACAATCCTAAGCTAGGATAAGGATGGGAGTTTGTATTGGTTAAGGACTCAAATCGACTACGGATAAGCATTGGAGTCTCGATCAAACTCTAACTGCTAATCCATTAAATAACCAAGTTGTTCTCTTTTACAGGTAATGCACATAAGCAGAAGTTAAGCATATTTGAGAGCAAAAAGATCAAGTCTGATTTGCAAGCAACATATGCGAGATACAAGTGTGCACGTCTGAAGCTACATGAACTAAGATAGAAGAACCAGTTTCATCATTGTGTTTATTCTAAGTCTAGTTCAATTGTAGTAGGTTTTCATATTGTACCTTTCAGCTTTCTTAGAAGCAATTGTATTAGGTACTCTGAGTATTCAAGTTAGAGTTAACTTGAAAGTGTCGCAACAGTTGAGGCTGTGTGCTACATTGGGATTAGAGTTAATCCTTAGGTTTACAAAGAGTTTTGTAAATGCAGTTTTTGGCTCAGTGATTTTAGTGGAGTTTGGGAAAATCCTACTGAGTAGTAGGTC
>NW_017676458.1:38577-44489 GCF_001879085.1 Nicotiana attenuata
TGTGAAAATTAAGCTGAGTTCCACAGGGTCTCTGATCAATAAAAGCACAGAGTTTGTCATCATCAAAAAGGGGGAATTTGTTGGCCCAAGTTCAGATGAAGTTTTGAAGATTGACAAAATGAACTCAGTTATGAACCAGGTCCATCATGTGAGACACAGTGTTGATATGCTTACACATGTGACATACGCGTGAAGAAGATAAGTCTCAAGGATCAGCAACAATATCTTCTGAATTGATCGAAAAGATTGCATATAGGATAAGGAGTTGAAGTCTCCTTATGAAAAGAGAATTATATCCGGATCAAGAATATGGATTAGGAGTTAGAGTTGTTCTTGGACTCGAATTGTCAAAGGATCCACAATTCGAGTTCTTATCAAACTCTGATTACTAACTCTATAAATATAACGATTGTTCTCTTTTACAGGTAGTTGCACATAAGCAGAAGTTAAGCATATTTGAGAGCAAAAAGATCAAGTCTGATTTGCAAGCAGCATATGCGAGATACAAGTGTGCACGTCTGAAGCTACATGAACTAAGATAGAAGAACCAGTTTCATCATTGTGTTTATTCTAAGTTTAGTTCAATTGTAGTAGGTTTTCATATTGTACCTTTCAGCTTTATCTAGAAGCAATTGTAATAGGTATATTGAGTATTCAAGTTAGAGTTAACTTGAAAGTGTCGCAACAGTTGAGGCTGTGTGCTACACTGGGATTAGAGTTAATCCTTAGGTTTACAAAGAGTTTCGTAATTGCAGTTTTTCGCTCAGTGATTTTAGTGGAGTTTGGGAAAATCCTACTGAGTAGTAGGTCGTGGTTTTTTCACCTTTTGAGCCAGGTGTTTTCCACGTAAAAATCTCTGTGCACTTTACTTTCAGTATTTATTATTCCGCAAACTGCTGTAGTTAGAACACTTAGAAGAACCAGGTTCTTCTAACGCGAAAATTAGGTACCACACAAATCACCCCCCCCCCCCGTCTTGTGTGGTATTGACGTTTATAACATCAGTTTCTTTTTAGGGAAAAACCGATCCAAACCGAACCATGAACACCCCTAGAGGCAGGCACAATTTGTTCTCCGCGTTCGTGAATAAGTGGCCGCATTTGCGGAGCTTGGGAAGTCAGCTCTTTGCGGTTGCGAGGTTGGTTACGCATTCGCATAGTAGGGGAGACCGGCTGGGCATCAGACCTTTTAACCTTCGCGTTCGCAGGAGCTTGGCCGCATTCGCATAGGCGCAATTTGGCTAGGCATCGCATTCGCGCAACACGTTTTGGCCGCTGTTGAGTTTTGTCTTCGCGATCACGAAGGTAATTCCGTAATCGCGAAGGTAATTCCGCGATCGCGAGGAGTAAATATCTGGGCAGACTTATATGTACTTTATTTCGAGGGCTTTTGTTATTTAATTACTTTTTGAGTTAGAGAGCTCGGATTCGGGCGATTTTGAAGGATATTTTCACATTTTGGATTGGGATAAGTATTCTTGACTCGGATTTGGTTATATTTCATGATTCGATCTTTATTTTTATCATTAAATTGGTGATTTGAATTGAAGAAATTGGGGATTTTTGCAAAAACTTTCTAAAACATAAAATGATAATTTGAAGGCAGATTTGAGGTCGAAATTGGATGTTTTTAGTATGGTTGGACTCGTATCGAAATGGGTATTCATATTTTGTTTGCTTTTTCCGATTCCGAGGTGCAAGCCCGGGGTTGACTTTTTGGTTTTCATTAAAAATCGAAACTTTACTATCCAGAATTATTTCCTATGGCTTTTATTTATGATATTAAGTTATGTTTGCTATATTCGAGACGTCCGGAGGTAATTCACATGGGAAGGTCTTTTTAGAGTATTGATTTACCTTCTTTGAGATAAGTATCTTACCTAACATTGTGCGGGAGAACTACCCTTTAAGAATTGGGTTGATTGTATTATTTGAATTATGTGAAAGACGTGTACACGAGGTGATGAGTACTTACTCGAGCTTACATGTGGTATTTGGCCGGTTAGACTCCTAGGCTTTTTTCATGCATTAATTGAAGTTGTCATATCATGTTATATCATCCATGTAAAGTTTACTCTTATACGCTTATCAGAAGTGACATATATGTACAAAAATATATACACATCAATGATAAATAGGATATTATTCTAGATTTAAATTTAAATCAATGCAATATTTCAAATTAAATAGGGAGAAAAATCATTTTCACATATTTCCATGAACAAATCAAGGAAACATTCAATACTGATACTGGTTTTACTTTTTTTTTTTTTTAAATAGAATATGTATTTTTCATAAATTTCTAGGGAGAGTGAGTTACATAGACATGTTTTGTGGATCATATAATAATTTTTTATACTTTTTATTTTTCAAAAATATCATACAAAATTGTTAATATAGAATTAATTGTTTTAGAATAATATTAATTACAGAAAGAATTTTTTTCAATGTCCAAATATTAAATAAAAATACAATAAATTAAAAATTAAATTTCGAGCAAAATCACGAAAAAACATCGAAAACAGACACCAGAATAACCGCACTCTTTAGAACAAGATTCAGTCGAAGGTGGAGTTCGCCAGCCACCTAGGTCGGTCATCTTCTTCACTTAGCAAATCTGCTCGACCCAGTTTGTTGAAAATTAGGTCAATTGCGACTCAATCACATTTTTTTAAAACTTTTTGGCTATTTTAATTCAACCAAAATATTAAATTATTTTCTATACATATTTTAGGATTGATTTCAAGCACTAATTGCTCAAGAAATTACCAAAATAAGTCACAAAATCGAAAAAATAGTAGGGTTATTTTCACGGCGGGTCGGACGGATTTTTGGCCAAGAAACATATTTGTCGACCAAATTAGTTTGTTTGAAACACCGGTTGAAGTCCTAACCTGTACTAATTTGAATAACTGATTCCACTAAAAATGACCTACATTTAATTCGTATAATCAAATAAATTAGTTTTCATCCGAACAACCCTAATTCGATTTTCATTAAAAAGATGATTGTTTTTCTGATGAAAAACACAATTGATGAATTATTTTTGCTTAAAAATATGTTTTAAACATATTTCACATCGTACAAAAATTGCATGAAACATGAATAACTGAATTTTTAGGGTTACACTCGCATTCATAAACCCTAAAACTTAAAACTTCGATTTCTCACAAACTATATGACAAAATATTTTGATCTACCTATCGTCGGAAAGCTCTTGACGAGATTTTTAAAAGCCCTAAGGTTTCATGCAATAAATAAACAGATTCAAACATGAAATAACAAAATTAATTTATGGGTTCTACAATAAAACCCTAAAAGATCATGTATTGCATATAAACAAATCATACAACCAGAAAACGAGCACATTGGCTCTGATACTAATATAATAAATCGTTTCAGTAGACTTACAGATTTTCTCCTCATCGGAAGTGGACCGTATATAGTAACCACAACTTCAATTACTGGTCATTGGGAACCTCACAAGACGGATGAACTCCCATGTTTCCACAGCCTAGATATCCTTCTTGATGCAGATGAACCTCACTACTAAACCCTAGTTGATTTGGTATTTTGAAAAGCCTATCTTTTCAATAGCTATCATTGTGTTTATATATGCTATCATTGGGGTTTAGGTTAGAGTAACTAATGAACCGATTTATTAGCTAGCACCCCTTACGGGTGTACTAGGCCCAAGAGCGATATTTTCTAACATAAGCCAACTATTGGCATATTGTGAGGATTTTGCCTTGAAGTATAGTCAAAAGCGGAGATATATCCCAGCAACATTAACTCTGCGTCAAACATCAAGTTTTTGGAATGGAGACCAATAATCAGATATGTCAACTTTTCATTGACCAATTTGTTAAACAATTGGTGATGGCTGTCAGCATTTGAAACCAAAAGTCCAGCTTTTTTGATCTTTTGCTAGACTTCTGCTCTTTTTTGAGCAAATTACTATGAGACAGAAGATCACAAATTGGTACTCATATTGTTAGATAAAGACTAGTCGAGAAAGTAAGGTCGATATACAGTTCAATTCCAAACATGTTATTGTCCATCAATGATACTAAAAAGAGAGAGCGCTTTCCATTTTGATCATTTTGACAGAGGGGATGAAGAAAGTGGACAAAACTGACTTGCATTTCTCATTGAACAAATACATCCCGAAAAGAATCATATTGAAAACGCGCCTAACCCAACCTCTTCCTTTGTATAGCAGTGATCCAGGAATGATCATGATTGATAGTCAATGACTAAATGCACTTGAGCTGGAAAAGACTTACTAAGTCATGAGTTTGTTTACCTTGCCAGCATAGTGAAGAAATCTTTCAACAGCAAGAGATATAGCAACAATAACAGTGCAGACCAAGGCAACTACCCATGTTGGTGTATACTCCAAGTTTCTTTCTTCACCTCCCTCCATCTTTCATCGCTCATTCTGTTTGTTAAAATACGTTGACAATGAGAGTGTATCCGAGGGAATAAGATCAAGGAAATGGTCAGAATACTTGAAGTACTAGTCCCAAGCTCAACTCTTTTTGCTATGTCATCAGTATGTCATGGGCGGCTTTCCAGCCATGCCCCATGACCCCTTGGGCGCGCCCCGTGGCGTCCTAGCGAACCTCCCAATGCCTAGCGCCACGGACGGCCCCGTGGTCTTGGCCGCGCCAAGTGACAAGCGCGCAGGTGCCTCTGTCGCCCCACCGATATCCTTCGCGAGCGCCATGCCGCAGGCAGAAGCCAACAGCGCCGCGCGCGCAGACCGTGATGACAAAGACACTGCTGCTGACAACGGACCTGCTGCTGCCTTATAGAAAACTAAGTCATTTTCATTGTAAATATAGAGTAGTTTATTTCATGCACTTCCATTATGTTTCTCTAGCTTAATTAGGTCTACTCCTGTAACTTTGGTTTATTTTTTTTAAGTACTATTAGGGGGGATCAAGCAATCAAAACTTTCTAGCAAGCAAGCAATTCTCTGTACTGGTGTCTCTCCCCCTCGACACCGCGTTGCTTTTCTGTAATAGCTTTCATTAATGCAATCAAGCTTTCTTTCATTCTGAATTCTCATTTTTGTTCTCTCAATTGCTCTTGACATTGGTTTTCCCGTACGGCACTGACAATCTCGTCTAGCGTACGGAGGGGACCTCAGTTGGCGGACAGCAACTGAACTGACATCAGTTGCCTAGCCGTACGTTGCCCTTCCAAGGAATCTCAGGAAGGCGCCGCGTATCAGTTGGTATCAGAGCACAGGCTCGACATCGGACGAGGGAACGTATTGACATACCACCATTTCTGACCATGGTGAATCATGGGGACCGCATTGCGGCCCTCGAAAGGACGGTTGAGGTATGGCGGCCTATCATGGATACGGTGCCTGAACTAAGGACCAGCCTACTGCAAAGGTTGGACGACCTGGACCGCAGAGTGCTTCGGGTCGAAGTTGACGTTGAAAACATCAGTCGCGACTCCGAGGGAGACCGGCAGACGGCAGCCACAGAGGCAGCCGAAATCTTTGACAAATTCGAGGGGCTCCAGCAGGAGCGCACCGAGGATTTAGCCCACAGGGCACAAGAGGAAGAAAAGGTGACTGCCATGCAACAAACCATTGACAAATTGACAGACCGACTCAATGTTGTCAACTCTACTTTACAGGGCCTACTCCGAGGAGGTGGAAACCAAATCGGAGGTGCTGTGAACTCCGCTCCCGTGACAAAGAAGCTGAAAATTCCTGAGCCAAAGCCATACAGTGGAGCTAGGAATGCCAAGGAAGTGGAAAACTTCATCTTTGACGTCGAACAGTATTTCGATGCTGTTGGGGATCTGGAGGAAGCTAAGAAGGTAGCAACTGCTGCCATGTATCTTCAGGGTGATGCTAAACTCTGGTGGCGTGTGACGTACGAAGCCATC
>NW_017676459.1:0-44485 GCF_001879085.1 Nicotiana attenuata
ACAAAACTATGCAATCAAATCCTAAAAATTAAATAATTAAAGGAAAAATCCTAATTTTTTGTATTCTATAGGAATAATTCAAGCGAGGCAAAAATCACGTGCTCACAGTGAGCAATAAACAAGAAAGACAGGAGTGAACTACACAGAAGTGGTCATTCTGATTGAGAGCAATAAACAGGAAAGCACATAGGTTCAACTCTATAGCATATTGAATGATAATAGGAATGGAGACATACCATTTAGGAAATAGCAAACAGGAAGTTGTAAGTATGCAAAATCCAATAGTCTAGCCTTGGCTTTCAGCCGGCTAGACAATGTAGCAAACAAAGTAACAGAAAAGGTTTGAATGAGAGCAAGAGTTTTTGTGTGTGTGTGTGTGTGTTTCTTTCTGAGTATGTGTGTGCGTGTGTGTTTCTTTCTGAGTATGTGTGTGTGTTTTCAAAAACAGAATGAGGTTTATATAGCATCGAGTAGAGTGAAACAAATAAGGTAAAGGAAATCAAGAGTTCACAAATAAGACAAAAAGACCAATTAATCAATCAATTAGGGCTTAACAGGACCAATTAACAGGCAGGATTCCGGGACAGACCCTTCAAATTAGGGAGAAATCAATTATCAGCCAAATTAGGGTTTGAATAAGGCGAGAAACAAGTCATAGGACTTTTTATAAATCAATTAGAGTAAATCAACACCTAGAAATCAGGCCAATAGACTAATTAAGGCAAGTAGTAACAATTAGGAGTCACAAATAGGGAAAGTAGGTAAAAATTATAGGGGGTAGCCATCTCAACAAAACACAATAATTTCGAACCCTAAATAGTCAAATTAATTAATCTCTGCTAATTGATAAACAAGGAATAACGGGCAAATATTGAAGCGAACAATTAAACAAACAAAGGACTAGAACATAGGCATAAAAGAATCAGTAGAACTTGTAAAGATAACTGGATTCAAACACATAGAAACTTTAGAAAAGTTTTGCAGAAACAAAAACGAAGTGAAACCCTAGTTTTAGAAAATATTGAAACTGACTAATAGTAAGGAAAACAGAAGATTTTTTAAAGGAAACTACTGGATAAATTCAAATTCGTTTCAGATCTACAAGGATCTGAATAGATTCAAGAAGAAAGAGATGAGGGTTCTGAGAAAATGGGACGAGGTGAGGAAAAATCTAGCCCAGAATCGGAGTTTCAAAACATAGACACAAAGATAACAATACTCACAAACAGCGATGAACACAAGGCAGGTTCATAAAAAAATGAAGAGTCTAGGTCGACTCTGGGTTGAGTCTCCTCGAGATTTCTTCAGATAACAGCAAAATCGAACAACCAGTAGAGGTATGAGGCCAGATAAGGCCGTAAATCACCAGATAACCCCAAATCTGTCAGGAATCGAAGGGGTTTGGGGAAATTTTGGATTGACGGCGCCCTAGGGTTTCAGAGAGGAGAGAGGAGGAGAGGATTTGGGGGCGGCGGGGTTAGAGAAAATGAGTAGGTTTTTGGGGTGTTAAGTTAATTAAAAAAGGAAAGAGGGTTTTGGACCGTTGATCTTTGAGATTAACGGCCAAGATCGGTTCCGGGCTGAGGCGGGTTAGATAGGAAATTGGGCTATGGTTTGGGTTAGATTTAAGTGGGCTAGGGTAGATGAATTGGGCTGGGGTTTTAATTTGAATTGGGTTGGGGGTCCGAATTTAAACATAATTAAAGGGGCTATTTGTTAAATACCCAATTTATTAATAAAATAATTTGTAAAAATAGCTAATTAAATGATAAAAATAATTTTTATGCATGAAGATGATTTAAAATAATTACTTAGCATTATAAAATATAAAAGGTTATTTTCTCGTTAAATAAGGTAATTATGCACACATGGGTTATTATTGCAAAGTTAGTGCAATTATAACCCTAACATGTGCATATGACTATTGTGAAATAACCAAACTCAGTATACATATAAATGATAAAATTAAGAAAATAAAATTATAAAATCGTTTGTAATGCAATTAGTAATTATTTATATACTAAAATGCTAGAATAAATTAATTAAAATTCTTTTACAATTACAGGAAAATTATGGAAAAATACTGGTTGATGCTCATGCAATTTCAAAAGTATATATGCATTTTAAAATATGAGGGAAAAATTGGGCATCAACAGCTGCCCCTCTTTACCCGGGAAGGATGAAAGAGTTTTCGGGTAAAGAATGATGACCGATTTTGACCTTATGGGTGGCTTGAAAAATATAGGCCGAACCCCGGTCTTTGAGCTGCCTACATATCCCTTGTTTTACAGGAATCAGGCCATGTGTAGTTCTGGACCCAACGGTGGACGAAGCTGATGGGTTTGTCATAGGAATGGTAGCATGTTTCAGAAAAGTTCCCTTCTCGGGGAGGATAATATCAGATGGGTTTTATGCTAAGTCATGAATATGAACCTGAAGTGTGATGGATGTATCACATGGCAGATATCTGAACGGTCACAGAGTGTGGGTTGATTGGTGAGAATCAGTTAGAGTGCAAATGGTACAAGCGGAAACCGGAGCGAAGGCTGCTCCCGTTTGAAAAACAGTTACCTCCTGGATTTCCTGCAAAACTTAAAACACGACGCATGCCCATATGTAGATTACTGCAAGAATTTAAACATGATGCAAATTCTCTTTGGACCATGAAGATTGTCCTTGGACGTTTGAGGATGACATACTTAGACCATGATGTCCGGGGCCATGAATCATGAGATAAGAGATTCGTAGGCCATGAAATGATGTTCTCGGGCCATGAGAATAGTGCCTCTGAACCATGACGCCTTTGAATAATGAAGCGTAGTATTGAGAGATCATCAGGCCATGGCATGGTGTCTTCAGGCTTTGAGGATGATGCCTTCAGACTATGACGCCTTTGGACAAATTGGCTATACATCAGCCCATGAAGTGCAGAGACATGATACTAAGGGTAATAACAAGGCAACGCTTAGCCTCGTGCAGAGTTTGGGCAGAGCTTAGCCCCGAGCGAAGAAGATAATGCAAATTGAAAGTGAAGCAACACTTATGCAGAAGGAGACAATGCTTAGTCTCACGAGAAGGCAGTGCTTAGCCTTATGAAAATACGGAGGCAGGGCTTCGCCTCACGCGAGCTTTGAGTCAGGGCTTAGTCTCATGCAAAGAGAAGGCAGTGCTTAGCCTTATGCAAATAGGGAGGCAGGGCTTAGCCTCATGCAAGATTTGAGACAAGGCTTAGTCTCATGCAAAGAGAAGGCAATGCTTAGCCTTATGCAAAATAGGGAGGCAGGGCTTAGCCTCATGCAAGATTTGAGACAGGGCTTAGTCTCATGCAAAGAGAAGTCAATGCTTAGCCTTATGCAGTGAACAAGTAGCAAATAGGAGTAGAATATTTCTTAGCTGGAGAGACATTTGCGTCTGGTGGCCTGATTGGTAGTGATTTTGATATGGGTACATTTGCGAATACCCATGTTATGTTTACTGTGCCTGCATCTAAAGAAAAATTGTGAGTTTTGTAGGGGGGAGGTTTGTTCGTGCCTTCGTCAGCTGGCTTTGCTTTACTCCATTTTGGAGGCCCTGTTTGAGTTGCCCTGGGTAACACCTGTCTATCATAGAAATGAAGTTTCCGAAAATACCTACTTATTGACGAAATAGAGTTATTTTAGAAAACATAGTGGTATGTAATATCAACTAAATAAGATCAACTAATGACTGTAACACTTTAGAGACATTGCAGCTTCCTTGTACTAGTATTTTGAGGGTCCTCCTCAAAATTCTGCCCCAGTTTTGTAAATGATCCTTCGGCCGTTCTGCATGTAGCGGAGTTGGTTGGATCTGTTACGAAATTTTGTGAATCCTTCTCAAAATTCTGCCCCAGTTACTTAACTATTTTCTGACTGTCTGGCATATAATGGCGTCGGCTGGACTTGCTCCGGAATTTTGAGGGTCCTCATCAAAATTCTGCCCCAGTTTCTGGTTCTAGGGGAAATGAAATTTTTTTATTAAGGTATGACCGAACCCACAAGGCTGCCTACGTATCCCCTCTTAAACGGGAATCAGGTCAAGCGTAGTTCAATTACATCATATGAAGGCGAACAATCTAAGCATAGTATCTCTTGACTGCATCTGAATTGATAGGTTTTGGCCAAACTTCTCCATCCATTTCTGCGAGCATGAGTGCCCCTCCTGTTAGCACCCGATGAACCATGTAAGGACCTTGCCAGTTGGGTGAAAATTTCCCTTTGGCTTCATCTTGATGTGGGAAGATCCACTTCAGCACCAGCTGCGGCGGTGCGAATTGTCTTGGTCTGACCCTTTTGTTGAAAGCTCTGGACATTCTACACTGATAAAGCTGACCGTGGCATAGTGCGTTCATTCTTTTTCCGTCTATGAGGGCTAGTTGCTCATAGCGGCTCTTTATCCATTCTACATCCCTGAGTTCGGCTTCCTGTATGATCCTTAAAGAAGGAATTTCTACCTCGGCTGGAATGAGAGCCTCGGTACCATAAACCAGTAAATAGGGAGTTGCCCTAGTTGATGTGCAGACCGTAGTGCGGTACCCCAATAGGGCAAAGGGTAAATTCTCGTGCCATTGTTTGTGATTTTCTACCATCTTCCTTAGTATCTTCTTGATGTTTTTGTTGGCAGCTTCCACAGGTATTTTATCCTCTTCTTCTGAGTCACTATCCTTATATTGTGTTGTCTCATTGCATGTCACAGTCATCGGTTCATCAGAAAAAGTAATAATAATGTTGTAGAAAGAAAAATGTGAAAGATAATAATGAATAATAAATAGCAATGCATTGATTAAATTTGAAAATATCCCAAAACAAATACGCCTCGATGACTCGAGCGATTATTTCGAAACAAAATGCATCTTCAAAATAGAATTACTGAAAATATCTCAAATGCCTAGCATGGCTATAAAACAAATCAGGCTAATTGCCAAGCTACCCAGGAACTCGGCGGGCCCGGGATGGTGTGACAGTCCAATTCCTGAGAACAGCTCCCTTCTCCACAGTCTGAATGGTGAGGCCTTCTTCCGATTCCTCCTCAATTATCGCACTGCAATCCACATCCTCGTCTTCTAGGAACAGGTTCCTTAGCCTAGCCAAAGCTTCTTCCTCCGCAGATCCCCATGTTATATCGGTCTGGTGAAAAGTCTGACTCAGATGTGGCACCGGCTGCTCGAGAGGGTAATAAGGACCACGCCATGGCGGCGACCTGTGACGACCCGACCCGTCGTCACGTGAGTTACCGCCCCGTTTTCCCCATGTTATGCTTCTTTAAGTTTCATTATCAGTATTTGATGTGTTAGAGTTGGTTTGGAATGGTTTTGATAAGAAATGAGACACTTAGTCTCTTTTAAGAAGGCTTAAGTTGGAAAGGTCAACCGGATGTTGACTTTTGTGTTAGAGGGCATGGATTTGAATTCCGATGATTTGGTTAGCTTCGGGGGATGATTTGTGACTTAGGAGTGTGATCGGAATTGATTTTGGAGGTTCGGTGTAGAATTAGGCTTGAATTGGCGAAGCTAGTATTTTGGCGAATTCCGGTTGGTAGGTGAGATTTTGATGCGGTGGTCAGAATGAGATTCCGAGAGTTGCAGTAGCTTCGTTAGGTGATTTTGGATGTGTGTGCAAAATTTCAGGTCATTCGGAGGTGTTTTGGTTGGGTTTTGATCGAATGCGTGTTTCGGAAGTTTTAGAAGAACTTAGGCTTGAATTCGATGAGAAATGATGGTTTTAGTGTTGTTTGAGGTGTTTTAGTGATTGGAACAGGTTTGAATAAGGTATTGGATCATGCTTGTATTTTGGGTTGAGGTCCCGAGGCCCTGGGGGTGATTTCGGTTGGCTAACGGGAAGTTTTGAACTTAAGAGATTGCAGAACCTGTGCTGTTTCTGGTATTTTTGCTTCTGCGGAATTGGGACCGTAGAAGCGGTACCGCAGAAGCGAGAAAAGAGACGCAGAAGCGGCAGGGACCGCAGGTGCGGAACGGGTGACCGCATCTGCGGAGTCGCAGATGCAACAGGAGGACCGCAGATGCGGTATTTGAGTTCTGATGGGAATCCGTAGATGCGTCAGTTTTTCCGCAGAAGCGGGAGGCGCAGGAGCGGATATTAAACCGCAGAAGCGGATATGTCCGCAGAAGCGGTGCATTGACTGCAAAAGCGGGAGCCGCAGATGCGGCCATGGAGCCGCAGATGCGGAAATAACTGGTCAGAATAGTTTTATTTCCCTTCGCGAATTTTTGAAAGGGTTTCATATTTTCACTTCGTACTTGGGAAATTTGGGCGAGTTGGAGGAGAGAAATCAAGGGACTTCATTGAGGTAAGAATTTCTAAGCCTAAAACACGATTTTATGGTGCAAACACATGAAATTAGACTGAAAACTCAAGGATTTAAGGTCAAAAATGGTGGTTTAGGGCTTGAAACCTAAGAGAACAAGAATGGGGATTTGAGGGGTCATTTGGACTCCGATTTTGGTGTTCTTTATATGTATAGACTCGCGGCGAGATAAGGAATCCAGTGATGTTAATTTTATAAATTTTCGAGAAGTGGGCCCGGGGCTCGGGTTTTGCCAACTTCGTAATTTTCGATGTTTTTCGAGTCTTTTCAATTGGGTTGTATTCCCTTAGCATATTGTGACGTATTCGTTGTGGTTCTGGTCAGATTCGACGCGCGAAGAGGTGAATTCGAAAGGCAAGGGCATAGCAAGCTAGGACTTTGGCCGGCTTGAGGTTAGTAATAAATGTAAATGCTGCGTTGAGGGTTTGAAACCCCGAATTCGCACATCGTAGTGCTATGTGAGGTGACTTGCACGCCGGATAACGGGCGTGGGGTAGAGCACCGCCAGGGACTGTGACTTGGTCCGTCTCGCTTAATAAAATTGGTACCTATTAGATTGTAGATTTGTAATATCCTTATAAAAATGGATTAATTGTCATAATTGGGCTTCGTGCCAACTACTTGAATCCTTCAGGGATTATTTTAATGGTTTCCTACCATATTTATAAATATTAAACTCAGTCCTGGTATCTAATACTGTGTTTGAAATCTCAGCTATTTTCTTAAATTAGAAATTAAGTTAATATTTTTAAATGAAGTTTGGGCTGAATATTTTTATACTATTGCGTGATTTTTTGGACTGAGTATGGGATCGGGCTGCACGCCGCAACAGTATTATAATGATATTGATATGAGGCCAAGGGCCTGTTTGATGCCACGAGATGGCTTATTATTGCGCTTGGGCCGTAAGGGGCCCCTCCCGGAGTCTGCACACCCCCAGTGAGCGCCGTCGATGTTAAATAAATGGAGCGGGCTGCACGGCCGCAGCGGGGTACTGGAGGTACCAATTTATGTGTTGCATTGCGTACTTGATTGCCATTTACTTATTTATCTGCTGTGATATTCTATAATTGTTTTTCATTAGTTTATTGAGTTGATATTATTTAGATTGAGCTTCTGTAATTATAGCTTACTTTGTGCCTGTCCAGGATTTTTAACTCTCAACCCTTATTTATGTTTATTACTTTCTGGGTTGGAAGTACTCACAATACTCCCTGCACCTTGTGTGCAGTTTCAGGTACACCACAGGGTGAGTGAGGACTTGTTTAGCAGAGCAGCATTTATCCGGGAGTATCGAGGTAGCTGCATGACGTTCGCAGCCTTGATCTCTCCCATCCATTTTATCCTTTTATTCGTATATTTCCTAGACAGACTTGTGATAGGTGAATATTCCATTTTAGAGGCTCATGTTCGTGACACCAGATCCGTGGGCTATTTAGTATTTTATCTTGGGATTTTCGAATGTTAGAAATTATTTCAGAGATTCTGCTTTTAAATTGTTGTTTTATTTATTTATTTGTGAATATTCCTTTATCCATCTAGGTTAATTGGTTAAGGTTGTGTAAATGGTCGGGCTTGCCTAGCAGTGTGTTGGGCGCCATCACGACCGGGGTTGGGGTCGTGACACGACCAATCATTATATTCTTGCCAGGTGTATAGATATCCTAGCCCGAAAGTTGTGCCGTGATGTTCCAACTGTACCGTTTTGGTGATGCCCTGGAGTTTCTTCTCGAGCCCTTTGCGGGGTTCATACCCAGACCATGCCAGTATGCTTTCTATTTTGTTGCTCCACCACCTGTCTTTCTCAATCGCGTTGACATTCTCAATATGGTGATTAGGGGTGTTCATGGTTCGGTTTGGACCGGTTTTTCCCTAAAAAGAAACCAAACCTAGTAAGTCGGTTTTTCAAATATTAGAACCAAAACAAATCAATTAAGTCGGTTTTTCTCGATTCGGTTTATGTTGGTTTTTTCTTTAATATAAGACATACACTACCAAACACATATTCCGGCGACCACATTTTCAATGTAACACTATCAAATCAATTGCCCTTTGAGAAATCTATTATTTACCAAAATATATTGATGATAATTGAATCAAATAGTGATGAATAATTTAAGGACTCAATTAAAAATATGTTATTTTTAACACGAAATAGATTCTTACACTAAACAAAAGAAAACTACCAATCAAACTAGAATGTAAAGGTAAAGAACTATATTAAAAGTGCAAACTATTAACATTTACCATAAATTTTTTGAAACATTGTATAACAATACCCATATATATAGGTGTAATAATAAATTTGAAATAGCTACTCCTATAGTCGGTTTGGTTCGGTTTTTTTCTGATTAAAACCAAAACCAAACCAAATTTGATCGGTTTTTAAAATTCAAAACCAAAACCAAACCAAACCAAAAAATATCGGTTTTTTTGGGTCGGTTTGGTTTGATTTTCGGTTTGGTTCGATTTTTCGAGTTTTTATGAACACCCCTAATGGTGATAAGTTTCTCCACCCAGCCTTCTTCTATTTTCAATAACCGGGATAGTTTGACTGGTGTAAATGGGGTTACTTCCGTCTCTGTGAATGATTACCTCCTGATGGTTCCATTCGAACTTCAGGGCTTGGACAGCGTGGAAGCCACGGCCCCAGCGGCATGTATCTATGGTCGACCCAATAGAAGATTGCACGTAGCTGATATGTCTAGTACTTGGAACTCAACATCGAACCGAGTTGGCCCCATATGCTGGCAAAGGTTAATCTCCCCAATCGTGGCCCTTTGGGACCCATCGAAGGCTTTCACGTTCATACTTCCTGCCCGTATCTCGTGGAGATCTTTGCCCAATCTTTTCAGAGTAGTCAATGGACAAATGTTGAGGCTTGAACCCCCATCTATTAGGACCCTGGAAATGAATTTGTCTTCAAACTGTACCGTGATATGCAGTGCCCTGTTGTGAATTAACCCTTCAAGCGGTAGCTCATCCTCGTGGAAGGTGATCTTGTGACTCTCCAGTACTTGCCCTACCATGTTGGCCATTTCTCCACTGGTGATATTGTTGGGCACGTAAGCTTCATTCAACACCTTCATCAAAGCATTCTTATGCGCCTCTGAATTCTACAATAGTGACAGGATGGATATCTGGGCCGGGGTTTTGTTTAAATGATCAACGACAGAATATTCCCTCGCCTGTACTTTCCTCCAAAGATCATCCGGTCCAGTTTCAATGACAGGTTTCTTGGTAGCAGACTCATTGCTTGATCCTCCCAAAATTTTGGGTGTATAGATCCTTTCGGTTCTGGTCATTCCCTGTGCGGAATCAGATTCTTCCATCTTTGCTTTTCCCTTTCGCCTAGCTTCAGCATTATAATCCCAAGGTATGGCGTTGGAATTGAAAGGAGGTGTGGTTGCTACTGTCACTGTGAAAGGTGTGGCCACTTCTACCTCAAATGGAACAGGTGTGGCTGTAGGTGGTGCTACCTCTACCTCAAATGGAACCGATGCAGTTACCTCAACTTCGACTGACGACTGTATCTGTACCACAATATGAGTGAGTGTGACTACAGGTTTAAAATCATAGCCTTCTCGAATAAGCCCGATTGAACCCTCAGGATCCTATTCTTCATCTATCTCTATCACATGTACCCCATCACCCCTATAATCTGGAAGAGGATTGTTGTGGACGTTGGGTGCAGCTTCCTTCGCCTGTATGACCTTGTTATCTATCAATGTCTGGATCTTATCTTTCAATGTCTGGCACTCGTCAATGGTGTGCCCCTTCGTACCGGAATGATATGCACATGTTTTATTTGGGTTGACCCATTGAGATGAATTCTCCATTGCCACAGCAGGAATAGGGGTAACATAACCAGCAACCTTCAATCTTTCGTATAACTAGTCGATGGGTTCAGCAATGGCGGTGTATTGTCTGGGTGGTTTGCGATCAAAGTTAGGTCGAGGTTTTTGGTAATTTGGACGAGTTGGAGGTGAATGATAGTAGGCTGGCTGGATATTATAAGTGTGATAGGCGGTGGCGGGTTGGGAATATCTGGGAGGTCAGGGTTGGTATGTAGGTGGAAGTATTTGGTATGTGAGTGGGGATTTTGGGCCTTGGGCCACCATTACTGCCCCTACTTCTTTTTTCTTTGATATGCCACCTGATTGCAATGCTTTGTTCGTGGCCTGTAGTGCCTCGAAATTTGTCACCATCCCACTTTTAATACCTTCTTCAATCCTCTCTCTGAGTTTGAATATATCGGAGAACTTGTTCATCTGTTCCTCATCTAATGCCGGTCTGACCTTGGCTGCTTCTGACCTCCACCGAGTAGCATACTCGCGGAAAGTCTCAGTTGGCTTCTTCTTTAGGTTGTGGATATAGAACACATCTGGTGCATTCTCCGTATTGAACCTGAACCGATCCATGAAGTCTGATACCATGCTCACCCAATTGGCCCATTTCTTAGGATTCTGGCTTATGTACCAAGACAGGGCATCTCCGGTAAGACTTCTCATGAAGAGCTTCATTCGAATCCTTTCATTTTTTCCGACCCCCACGAGCTTGTCACAAGAAGTTCTCAAATGAACCTTGGGATCACCTGTTCCATCAAACATTTCGAACTTGGGAGGTTTGTAACCCTCGGCAGTTCCACATCTGGTTGTATGCATAAATCTTCGTAGTTCAGACCTTCTATCCCTTTGCCTCCTTCAACACCCTGAACGCGACCCGTTAACTTCTTGAGTTCCTCGGCCATGTTCTTGATGAGTAGGTCCTTTTCAGTGGATTCTGGTGTATAAGAGATTGGTTAAGTGGAGTGAGGTAGTGTTTCCATGTATATGGGGTTGTTTTGGCGGGTGCCAAAGATTTGGGTGTAGTGGTGATCGTTGGTGGAGTTTTGAGGATCGGGAACAGGGTGAGGTGTATCTGAGGGGTGTGATAGGTAGTGGTTTGTGGGTATTGGGTTGGTTGATGGTGGTGTTGTGGAGGAGTTGGTACCGGTAGAGGATTGGGATTTTGAGGTGGTGCGGCGTATTGATGGGGTGCAGGAGGATTTTGTGGGCGTCGGTTTGGCGTATTCTGAGGAGGTGCTGGGTTTTGAACATTTTGTTGGTTGACACCCGGGACATTCAGAGTGAGGGAGAGGTTTGCCAGGTTGCGGGCCTGCTCAAGTTCTCCTTGTAACTCCAGTATTTTCTACTCTAATCGCAGGACCAAATCATTCTGGGCCAGAGTGCTCCGTCCGTTTGAAGTTTCGATGTTCTCAGCGTTTTCTTTTCGAATACCGCTCAAGTCATCCATCTTAGCTTTTCCTCTTCTTTTCGTATTACTTGGAGGAGGAGGAGCTGGAGGGCCTCTAGATCTGGTGTGATATGCTGATGATGCCAGTATATGCGAACCAACCTTAGGGGATGGTAATAATAAAAAATAAAGAAAAACAAAAGGTAAACAAGTTAGTAAGGGTTCTGGAAAATGTTTGCAGTATTTAAACACATATTGCGGGAATGTAACTTCACGTCCTAATTTGGGAGCCTCGTTGTGCCCGAGGTAGGCCTAGCAACAAATAGATTTGGAGAATTTCAGTGCCAGTGATTGCCTCATTTCATTAATGTAAAAAATAGATGAATCTAAAACGACACTAAATAAGATAAGTCACTAATGGCACTTGGCCTTATTACATTTAAACAAAAGCAAATAAACCTATTCTACTTGGTCCAAGAAGGACCTTCTCCAGGCTGGATGCTCTTGTCGATTAAATTCCCCAGTTCGCGCAGGTTCTGCAGTAGGTATAATCTTGCTATATGTCCTCCTTCATTTCCTTCGATGTTCTGGCAATCGGTGACCCTCTTCTTCATCTTTCCCTCTAATTCCATCAGACTGTACTTTAGATATTCCAACCTTTCGCTTGATTTAGCAGCCCTCTCCCTCCACTTATTAATTAGTTCCATATCGGTCTTATGTCACTCCATGTGATCGGCCTCGGACTCGTGAACTCTTTTGTGCAGTTTGTTGTACTTCACTTGTGCCTCGGCAATTTCATCTATGACCCTGTTTCCTGGACCAACCCTTGGCTCGAATATTCCCCATATGTTATCATCCAACCATGAGGGGTAGAAGTACACATGACCGGCATGATACCGATCTGGCTCGATGGTATCCTTCTCCACGATAATTTTCATATGCCACATGTGTTGAACTTCATATTTGTATGGGACATCGTCATCCTGAAAATCTGCCCTGTAATGACTCATTTAGCAACTCGTGGTATGACCTGCTTCCTGCCTGCTTGTCTCATAACCCTGATGGGAGCATAAGGGTATATGCCCCTCAATCCGATCAGTACCAAGTGTGGAACATCCCTAGATATGATAATGAACTCGTCGGTAGGGAACCATTCAAACATCCATTGAACTTGATCCTCGGTCAAATTGCTGAAAAACTGTACCCATCCTATAGCATCTTCTGGTTGAGCAAACCTGTCTGGGATATAGGTCAATTTCTTAGGATGATGGAAAGCTATGTGATCATTCCACGGCCTTCGCGGAAGCTCTTGACGGTATTGACCTTTTTGGAGATGTTCTAGCAGCCAAACTTGTAGCAGCAGATTGCAACCTTCGAAGTGTTTGTACCCCTTCTAACAGCGCTCTAAGGCCCGGTATATGTCTGCTATGATTATAGGGACAATGGTATATGTCTGCCCTTCGATCCCATCCATCAAGGTTTCAGCTACCATGGCCAGTCTGGTGTGGATGCTGTCCCCTTGGATCGGGAACACTAACATACCCAAGAAACAGACGATGAACACAAAAACCCTGCGTTAGATTCAACCCAAGGAAGTTATGGAGAATTCGTCATCGAAAATGCGATAAGCTCCGCTGTGACCATATCGTTCATAGAGGAAGTCGAAGGGTATGTAGGAATTTTTCAGGCACTCCAACTCATCATTCTTTTTTAATCCCATCATTTTCAGAAATACCCTAGTAAAGCAATTTTCCGGCACCAATAAACCAGGACTATCCCAAGGTAGCCCAGCGACTCCCCCTATTTCTTCCAAGAGAGGGGTCATTTCTATGTTTCCAAAGCGAAACACGGCTCTTTCTTTGTCCCAGAACATTGTGGCAGCTTCAATGAACATGTTGTTCGGCTGGAGGTCCAATAAAGAAGGCAAAATTCCCAAGATCCTTTTCACATGATTCTTATCACTTGATAGAAGATCCTCCCATCAATCTAGCAACAATGGTGGTATGTTACGGACCATGCCGAACCTGGGGACTTCGTGCCTCATTTTCTGCAAAACAAATATGGTTAGGCCCTTTCTCCCTCCAGATCCGACTATTTATACAACAATGATTAGCATATTGGCACTTACTTCTCCAAAATTAATGCACACAATCGTGGTGGCGTCCGTTGGGATTATGAAAAACCCGATGGACTTTGGGATGGGGTTTGTCTTAAAGGGTTATTATGTGGACAACATATTAACCCAGCTAGGTTTGACCATGATGCATGCACAGTTAATCAGAGTAAGGTTTCTAGGGGGGTCTAGACTGGTACCCTCAAGTGGACAACTCGAGGGGGAGAGGCACGGAACCGTCGACTGCACCGCTGATCGACTAGTTTTACCGCAAATACGCTTTTCCGGATTTAAAAGGTGATATATAGGAAGGGCGCAAACACTCATCAAGCGTTGCTATAGGATTGATTACGCACGAGTGGAATATGATGTTGAGCATGATTTATGCAACAATAAATAGCATGTTGTCACGTATTTGCATGTTAAAAGAATGAAAAATGCAGTATTTAATAATTGAAAGACATAGTTAAGAAAGAAAACAAAGAGACAAGCCAGTTTCTGTAATAAAGGAAATCATAAATGCTTGAAAAATAGGCAATTAAATCCAAATAAGGGGAATGGGAAAGGGTGCACATGTATTAACAGAATAAAACATGTTCAAGACTAATTCACAAAAACAAGTTTGTTATGGTAAGAGCCTAAGAATATTCCCCAGCGGAGTCGCCATGTTGTCGCACCCCCTTTTTCCTCGCGGAGTCTGGGTTTTGACATTTTGGGACAACTCCTTTTCCTTTTGGGAATTGGGTATGAGATTTAAAGAGTCGCCACCTAACGGATTAAGGTGCGTTAGGGCACCTAGAACAATTAACTCATGAAACCAGTTTGTGGTACCAGAGATTGGGTAAGGGCTCGAAATTACCTTGAGGGGAAGGTGTTAGGCACCCCTCGAGGTCCACAATGGTGGATCCCGGCCAAACTCAATTTAAGCGAATTAGTCTTATAAGCAGATAAACAAACATACATTACTTTAAAAACATGGAGTAAAGGGGTCCTAGGTTTTTTAGCCTATAGGATCACATCTGTGCAATACTCGGTAAACTTTCCTCAAATAGAGGTGTTACGCGTAGCATTAGCGCACAGGTTATCATATCCTTTACTACCCGATTACCCTCCCCTTTATTATTACCTAAGCGTTCTAACAGCACCGAATACGTACCCTATGCATGCATTACCCGTCCCTTGCCTAGGGCCCTAGAGGTGCTTAGAACCTCTAGTTAAGGTGGTTCTAGACTTACATATGGTGCTTAAAAGGAGAAAACTAGGCTCAAACAAAACAGGTAGGACTGTCACATAAGGAGCAGTTAAAGGGGCTCACATTTACCTCCACAAATAAGCAAACAATTGCACGCCTCAAACAAACAGTTTTAAACGATTTAAAGTTCTATAACTGGATATCTAGATGAGCACAAAATATGCAGCAGTTTCATTGAGGTGAGGCAGTAAATACCTAATCAGTTTGCCTACTGATTTTATTACTTCCTGAACTTGGGAGTTTATATGCAGTCAAACAAACACAGTTTTTGGCAACTTCAGGGTTTTAATTATCCTACAGGCTTGCGTAGGCGATAACCGACAGGATCCTAGACGTATTATAAACCAGTGACTAGTTTAAACAGGCAGATTTTATCCGTTTAGACCCTATAGGCATGCTGTCTACGTGCTGAACATGATCACAAGAATTACAGAACTGATTTTATAGGTTTATCTCTATGAGCATGATATCTAAGTGTTGGAACTGTTTTTATACTAATTCCTTATAGGCATGACGGTTAAGCGATGAAACTGATTTTATATATATTTTTCTATAGGCATAATATCAAGGCGAATAAAGGTGTCAATTAATTGCCAAGTGAGTGCAACAAAATATCCCAGAAACATGATTTCTAATGCACATATAGAGGTTTTGAAAACATGATTAGTGCAGAATGGGTAAACAGCTTAGAACGGGATTTCTAGGATGAGAATTCAACAGAATGAGATAAACCCTATGAATATGGTTTCTAATGCAAATAAATATCATCACAATAGTCCTATAGTCATGGTTTCTACCCGATCCCCTACAAAGTTATATATAAAAATCCCTTTCCGATTTTACTAATAACCCCAATATATATTTTTTGTACATGAATTATTATTACAGGCCAGATATAAATGAATTACAGAATGAAATTGCTATACTATAGGGAGCCTGGATATGCCCAAAAGTAAACCTGGAAACCAGGCCTTCAGCCAAGTCTGAAATACGCCAGTATCTCATAGTACACCAAATGGCCTTCTGGTGCGTCAAAGTTCCCAAGGGCCTCAGGGACCCCGGGCAATACTCACACCAGAAACCCTTTTAAAGAAATCGTTTTGTGAACAAGTTTGGAAAAGCCAGCCCCGGTGTGTCAGAGTTCGGAGGAGTCTCATGGACTCCTAGGCAGTGCTCACACTGGAGGGGCAGTACCCTAGATATTCTAAGAGTATGAGTTGAAAATAATACACAAAAATAGGAGATAGTTTTAAGAAAACAGTTTGGATTTTAGGAGTAACAAATAGAGTCCTTTCAGCACTTAGAATTCAAAAAAAGATTCCAGCGATCAAACAGTAGACAGAAACAGGATCACAACCACTTCAAGCAAAGTTTCACATTGCCTAGATTTGACTTAGTTCATTAATCATCACTAGGTGGTCAGATAGTATGCTGGGAACAGAATAATAAACAGACAACTACACAGAGAAAGGTAGCAGGGGTTGGGAACATAGAAGTCAGGAACACGTAAAACAGTGCAAGTATGCTAGTTGAGAAAACAAGTAGATAAGCATCATGTATCAAATAAGAACATGCTAAGGTGTGTGAACCACTTTGACATATTGGACAAGACAATTTCATGAGAGTTAAGGGCATGCTAGTTATCAGAAACATAACACAGGCAAAGACAGGTTGACATCTTATAATAGTCTGATTCCACAACATACTGAATAGGACATAGCAACAGAAGTAGTCTTGCTAATTTAAAACAATGAACAAGAAAGACATACACAGTAGTAATCATGCTAATTATGAGCAATAAACAAGAAAGACAGAAGTGAACTCCACAGAAGTGGTCATTCTGACCGAGAGCAATAAACAGGAAAGCACATAGGTTCATCTCCATAGCATATTGAATGATAATAGGAATGGAGACATACCAGTTAAGAAATAGCAAACAGGAAGTTGAAAGTATGCAGAATCCAATAGTCTAGCCTTGGCTTTCAGCCGGCTAGACAATGTAGCAAACACAAGTATCAGAAAAGGTTTGAATAAGAGCAAGAGTTTGTGTGTGTGTGTGTGTGTGTGTTTGTTTTTGAGTATGTGTGTGTGTGTGTGTCTTTCTGAGTATGTGTGTGTGTTTTCAAAAACAGAATGGGGTTTATATAGCATCGAGTAGAGTGAATAAGGTAAAGGAAATCAAGAGTTCACAAATAAGGCAAAGAGACCAATCAATCAATCAATTAGGGCTTAACAGGACAAATTAACAGGCAAGATTCCGGGGCAGACCCTTCAAATTAGGGAGAAATCAATTATCAGCCATATTAGGGTTTGAATAAGGCAAGAAACGAGTCATAGGCCTTTTTATAAATCAATTTGAGTAAATCAACACCTAGAAATCAGGCTAATAGACTAATTAAGGCAAGTAGTATCAATTAGGAGTCACAAATAGGGAAAGTAGGTAAAAATTACAGTGTGTAGCCATCTCAGCAAAACACAATAATTTTGAACCCTAAATAGTCAGATAATCATCAATTAATCTCTGCTAATTGACGAACAAGGAATAACGGGCAAATATTGAAGCGAACAATTAAATAAACAAAGGACTAGAACATAGGCATGAAAGAATCAGTAGAATTAGTAAAGATAACCGGATTCAAACACATAGAAACTTTAGAAATGAAACAAAACGAAGTGAAACCCTAGTTTTAGAAAATATTGAAATCGATTAATGGTAAGGAAAATAGAAGATGTTTTAAAGAAAACTACCGGATAAATTCAAAGTCGTTTCAGATCTACAAGGATCTGAATAGATTCAAGTAGAAAGAGATGAGGGTTTTGAGAAAATGGGACGAGGTGAGGAAAAATCTAGCCCAGAATCGAAGTTTCAAAACATAGACACAAAGATAACAATACTCACAAACAGCGATGAACACAAGGCAGGTTCATAAAAAAACGAAGAGTCTAGGTCGACTCTGGGTTGAGTCTCCTCGAGATTCCTTCAGATAACAGCAAAATCGAACAACCAGTAGAGGTATGAGGCCAGATAAGGCCGTAAATCACTAGATAACCCCATATCTTGTCAGGAATTGAAGGGGTTTGGGGAAATTTTGGAGTGACGGCGCCCTAGGGTTTCAGAGTGTCTCAGAGGGAAGAGAGGAGGAGAGGATTTGGGGGCAGCGGGGTTAGAGAAAATGAGTAGGGTTTTGGTGTGTTAGGTTAATTAAAAAAGAAAGAGGGTTTTGGACCGTTGATCTTTGAGATTAACGGCCAAGATCAGTTTCGGGCTGGGGAGGGTAAGATAGGAAATTGGGCTTTGGTTTGGGTTAGATTTAAGTGGGCTAGAGTAGATGAATTGGGCTGGGGTTTTAATTTGAATTGGGCCGGGGTTCCGAATTTAAACATAATAAAAGGGGCTATTTGTTAAATACCTAATTTATTAATAAAATAATTTGTAAAAATAGCTAATTAAATGATAAAAATGATTTTTATGCATGAAGATGATTTAAAATAATTACTTAGCATTAGAAAAATATAAAAGGTTATTCTCATGAAATAAGGTAACTATGCACACATGGGCTGTTATTGCAAAGTTATTGCAATTATAACCCTAACATGTGCATATGGCTATTTGTGAAATACCTCTTTATTCCTTTGCTTTCACGAAAACATTCAATCTTCAGTATTCTTCTTTCTTAATAGTTCTTTGTTCATCAGCTCGTATTATTTTCTTATACAACCATGTCTTCTCCAAATCCCGATCCTCGTAGAGTAGTTATAGTAGATGAACTTCCCCCTTCATCTGCTCCTATCAAAAATAGAAGAGGTGGCAGATTACGTAGTTTAGGGTATGTATCTATTCGTGGTTCTTCTTCTCAACCTAGTGTTACTACCCCTTCGTCCTCTAGAACTAGGGCTTCTTCTTCTCATAGATCTTCTGCTAGAAGTAGGGATTCTAGTGAACCTCTTCGAGAACCCACTGTTGATGAGATTGTCCCCGCTGAACTTTCCTTCTCTACTGATCAAGAACCGATTAGAAATCAAGTTACATCTATGACTTCTCATGATCGTGCTGATGTTTACCCTTCCCAGATTACTGAGAGCTTGATTTCTATTGTGCGAAGAGAATGCCATTGGAAATCTGATTTCCCAATTTTAGTCCCTTATGCAAATCAAAGGATCACCTCATACAAAGCTGGTTATTCCTTTATTTATATGTATCCCTTTACATTAGGCTTTAGACCACTTATTGATCCATCCATTATAGAATTTTCCGTTTCTTTAATGTTTGATTAGGACAGATTGGTCCTATTGTATGGAGAGCTGTGGCATGCTTGAGATGCTTGTCGAACTTGGCCTCTTTACCCTTTACCTTTTATCACTTGATTCATCTATATTCCCCCAAGTTGTTTCGTTTCGGAGTATTTACTCTCGTGGCCATGAGTAAAAGGGTTTTGGCTAGCCCTGAAGATGACAAAGATCGTGGATGGTATGCCTGTTTCGTTGTTGCTCCCACAAAAGGTTTAGTGGGCGAAGAGAACACGCCTTTTCCAGAAAAATGGAACTTTGCACGTAAGTTTTTTTACCTTCTTCTTCATTTTCTATTGAAGAAACAAGAACTTGCAACCTCATTACTGTAAATTTTTTCCTTTTTCAGCAACCATGGAAGCTGCTGAGGAGATTCCAGACTTCCGTGGTTGGGTAGGAAAATTGTTGACTGTTGCTCCTATGAAAGTAAGGTCTTGGAAGTACCTTTCTAATAGGTTTGGTTGGAAAGTGAAGACTCATGGTATCCTTCCTTTCAATTTTCTACCTTGCTTCCATTTTTATTTGAAAATTTACTAACTTCTTTCTTCGTTAGGATTTCCCATTCGGGTTGTTAGCGCAGCATCTATTGCTGCTTCAAGACTTTCTCTGTCTATGGCTCAAGAGATAATTTTTAGTTCCTCATCAAAGAGAAAAGTTGATAGGGCACACGGTTCCGAGGAACAAGAGGAGGGCTCGTTAGTTCGTACGCCTCGAGCTAGGAGACGTGTTATTTCGGATGACAAATCCACTCCTCCTTCAAGTTCAGTTCCCATGCACGAGCCCGAAAGTGCTACATTGGTGAGCTCCGATGAAGAAATGCCTGCCGCACCCCGTGAATCTACAGGACAGCTTTTTTCTCATGGGTTTGATAGTGAAGATTTCGACTTTGTTTCTTAGGAAGCGCCTCTTGCCTCTTTCCCAGTATCTGTTCCAGTTGATCCTCAGTTCCCCACACCTGTTATTGCTTTACTGCTCCGCCCATGGTTGTTTTGACCCCCTCAACTTCCCCTACTGTTACAACTTCTCATGTTGAAGTTGGTTCTTCCAGTAACAGTAGGGTAATAGAAAAAGTTACCATCGAAGTCCCTGAGGATGGCAATCTTCTGAAGAAATATGGCTAAGCCGATGTATGGCTAAAACCGTTGATTGGCCCAGTTGAGAAGTCCAAACTGGAAAGCCACAACTCTTTAACGTGGATGAATGAAATTGTCTATTCATCTTTAAAGGTATAAGCCTTAGCTTTTTATTTTGCATGTGACTTTCTTTTCATCTGTATTTGGTAATCACATTTTCCTTTTCCTCGTGTAGATCAACCTAATTGGCACGGAGCTGATGAAGAGGATCGTCCATACTGAGCAATTAATGAACGACTATCACACCGAAGCGGACAACTGGAAGGAACAGTTTGATGGCCTTGAGCTTGAGAAAGAACTATTAGATGAAGAGAAGTGTACCTTGGAGCAATAAGTGAACATAATGGCAGTAGAGTTGGCGATTCAAAAGGCCTCTTCCAGTTAAGTGAGAAAGGATAAAGTCCTCCTTGAGTCTTCATTTACCGAGCAGCTTTCCAAAGCCACTAAAGAGATTGGAGCTTTGAAAGAACTGCTGAACTAAAAGGAAGTTTACGCCGGGGAGCTTGTTCAAACGCTTACCCAAGCTCAAGAAGATCTCTGTGTGTCTTCTAACAAAGTTCAGTTCTTAGAGAGGTCACCTGCCCCCTTAAGGGCTTCTTATGATGCTGCTTTGACTGAAAAGGAAGAGCTAAGTGCCGAAATTGAGCAGTGGGAGAGGGATTATGGAGCCCTTGAGGAAAAAGCTACTGTTGATGTTAGTTAGGATTTTTTGAACACGCGCCTCAAAACTTTAATATAGGCAAGCCAAGAAGGCTTTGACTTAGCTGCTGAAATTTCAAAAACTAAAGAAACTATTGAGAAAACTCAGCAGAGTCAAAACTTTTCTTCACCTGAGGTATACATTCCTGTGGGTGATGAACTTACTCCTAGTGAAGCTGTTGTTCAAACCTCTTCTGCTCAAGTTGAACCTCCTGCTGCTGATGATGCCATCTTGAATCCTTCTGATAATACTGGTTCAGAACCTGCCCCATAGTGAAAGTTTGATTGAAAGTTTGTTGTTTTGTTGTTATTTTTTTTATTGGTGGAATGTTTGGGAATTTTACCCCTAGTCCATTTAGGGGTTTAGTAATGATTGGAAAGTTTTACCCTAGTCTATTTTAGGGTTTTGTATCAATAGTTAGGTTGGAAAGTTTTCGAGTTTTTGTCTAACTCTTATAATATCTTAATTTGAGTTTCTGTTCTACTCTCTTATTGGTTTACCCTTGTCTTATATTGGGGTGTGAAGACAAATGTTTGCCTTATGTTTGCAAAGTATGATATATAAATATCAGCTTTATTTTCCGCCTATTTTATTGTTTGAGATTTTGTTTTCCGTTTGTTATTTAACTTTGCATTAAAAATACTTCAACGCTTCGTGACTTTTCTGAATAAGCACAAATTATAAAAGAGGGCCCTTTTATAAATGACACTTAATGAAGAAGACGTCTCAACTTCATATTGGTGTAAATATACGAAAGAAGAAGTACGAACATACATATTTCTTTGAATAATTTGAGGAAGTTTTGTATTCTTGAACTTTCAATTGTATACTTTACATGTATTCAAGTAACATCTACAAGTCTTTCATAACTGTTTTCTATATAACAAATTTTACAAAATTCAAGGGTATATCTTGCAACCCATGACTAAATATTGCCTTTAACCTAAATACTCGTAAGATTTTGTAATTTACATCTGCGAGTGTATACTTCATCATAGGTTTTTGAATCAGGCTTGTGGCTTGTGTTTTTGGCTCTTGATTTGCTCTTAACTTTAGCTTTGTTGGGTAGATTGCCTCAGGATTGAGTTGGATTCTAACTTTTCTAGTCTTCTTTTCCTTCCCCATATATAGTCCACCAAGTGTTAGAGCTTTGAAGTATGAAATCTCGAGCACTTGATTATTCCTTCCATGTGGTCCATTTCCTGAAAAGGAAAAACATGCAGGACTCGAAGGTATATATATTTTTTAGATGATGACTGCTTAACCCTTTTATTTCCATCAGAAAGGTTGTAACCCAGACCGGGCATGATTTTGCATCCCGCGTGTCTTTTAGGTTTAAAATCATCATTTGGTGTGGGCTAGCTTTGTGCCTATCATCTAAAATGATTTGTATAATTAAAAAAGAATAAATCTAAACCTTGCATAAACGATACCTGACTGTGGGTTTTCCCTTTCAGAAGTAATACTTCTTCAAATGAACAACATTCCAATTTGATGGGAGTACTTTGCCGTCCATTGTTTCCAATTCATATGCACCCCTTTCCAGCAATACCTCGAATCTTGTAAGGTCCTTCCCAATTTGGGCTCAATTTTCCTGCATTGGCCGCTTTTGATGATTGAAAAACTTTATTGAGTACCTTGAAGTACCTAAGATGGGCTTTCTGATTGTAATATCGCTCAATAGTTTGCTTCTGCGTTGCCATCCTTATTAGAGCTGTTTCTCTCCTTTCTACAAGCAAATTGAGATTTACTCGCATCTCCTCCTCATTTGATTCTTCAGTTGCTTGGGTGTATATCGTACTTGGTTCACCTATTTCAACTGAAATTAAGGCTTCAACACCATACACAAGTGAGAACGGAGTCTCTCCCGTACCTGTTTTTGCTGTCATACAGTAAGCCCATAAGACTCCTGGTAACACGTCTGGCCACTTTCCTTTTGACTCCTCTAATCTTTTCTTTAGGTTATTAATAATAACCTTGTTTGTTGATTCAGCTTGTCCATTAGCCACATGATGATAAAGTGTTGAAGTTATCCTTTTAATCTACCAACTCTGAAAGAATTCTGTGATTTTCGCACCTATGAATTGCGGGCCATTATCACAAACGATTTCTTTTGGAACTCCGAACCGGCATATGATGTTTCGCCAAATGAAATCCCCGACTTCTTTTTCCCGTACATGTTTGAAGGCACCTGCTTCTACCCACTTGGTAAAATAATCAGTTAGTACTAGTAAAAATCGTACCTTTCCTTTGGCTTGTGGTAGCGGACCCACGATATCCATCCCCCACTTCATGAAAGGTCACGGTGCAAAAACCGGATGTAATAACTCTGATGGGCGATGCATGTTGTTACTATTTCGTTGGCATTTGCACATTTGGCCACAAAGCTTTCCGCATCATCTTCCATTTTTAGCCAATAATATCCTGCTCTAATTAGATTTTTTACCAAGGATCTTCCTCCTGCATGATTTCCACAGTGTCCCTCATGTACTTCTCTCATCACATACTCTGTTTGAGAAGGTCCGAGACACCTTGCTAAGGGTACGCCGAACATTTTTCGATACAAGTAGCGACGATCCAAGCTATAACAGGCAGCTTTTCGTCGAAGTGCCTGAGCCTTTTTCTTATCTTCAGGTAGAATCCCGTACTGCAAAAAATTAACGATCTCGTTTCTCCAATCCCAAGTTAAATTATTGAATGTACGTCGTTTTTATCTTGATCGAGTGCCGAATGAAACAAGTATATTATACCAGCATTTTCTTCATTTGTTACTTCCGCAACATATGCGAGATTAGCCAGCGCGTCTGCTTCAACATTTTCTTCCCTAGGTATTTGCACGATTTTCCAAGATTGGAATTGTCTGATTAAATCTCGTGCCTTTTCCAAATATTGCTGCATCCTCGCTTCTCTAGCTATATAAGTCCCATGCATTTGACTAACTACAAGCTGCGAGTCGCTCTTGATTACAACCTACCTGCTCTATTCCGAGCTCTCCTGCCAATTCTAGACCCGCAATTACAACTTCATATTCTGCTTCATTGTTAGTAATGGGATGAGACTTTATGGCTTGCCTTATAGTTTCTCCCGAAGGTGGGATTAGAATAATGCCTAAACCCGCTCCTTTAAACATTTGAAGAGCCATCAGTAAATAGGGTCCAAGTACCTGGATTAGACCCTTTGAATACCTACAGTTCCTTTTCTGCTTCTGTTACTATTCCTGGGCTGAAATCTGCCACGAAATCTGCTAAAACTTGTGATTTTATCGCAGTTCTAGGTTGATATGTGATATCATATTCACTTAGTTCTATAGCCCACTTGGCTAATCTACCTGATAATTCTTGCTTATGCAATATATTTCATAAGGGGTAAACAGTCACTATAGAGATAGGGTGACATTGAAAATAAGGTCTCAACTTTCTAGATGCCATTATTAGTGCTAAAGCAAGTTTTTCTAAATGAGGATATCAAGTTTCAGCATCCAATAAGGACTTACTAACATAATAAATTGGAGATTGTTTACCTTTGTCTTCTCAAACTAATACTGCACTTACCACCATTTCTAACACAGCGAAATAGATGAGTAACCTTTCTCCATCCTTTGGTTTAGCAAGCAACGGTGGGTTTGACAAGTATGTTTTTAGATTTTTGAGTGCTTGTTGGCATTCCTTAGTACACTCAAATTGGCTTTGCTTTTTCAACACTGGAAAGACTTAAAACTTTTCTCCGAAGATTTAGAAATAAACATTCCCAATGCTGATATACTACCTGTTAACCTCTGCACCTCTTTTTTTTCTTGTGAGTATATCCAGTATTTCTTCGATGACTTTAATTTGTGCTGGATTTACTTCAATTCCTCGGTTAGAAACAAGGAAACCTTAAAACTTACCTGAAGACACACCAAATGCACACTTTCGGGATTTAACTTCATATTGAATTTGCGGAGAATCTGAAATGTATCTGACAAATGTTGGATGTGATCCCCTGCCTGTGTTGATTTGACTAGCATGTCATTGATATAGACTTCCATGGTTTTCCCAGATGTTCTCGAAACACCTTCGTTACTAACCTCTAGTACGTGGCTCCAGCATTCTTTAGGCCGAAAGGCATGACTTTGTAATAGTAAGTTCCCCTGTCTGTAATAAAGGAAGTTTTTTCCTCATCTAAATGATCCATTTTTATTTGATTATATCCTGAATAGGCATCTAAAAAACTTAACAATTCATGTCCTGCGGTAGCATCAATTAGTTGATCTATGTTTGGTAAAGGGAATGAATCTTTAGGGCAAGCTTTATTCAAGTCAGTAGAATCTACATAAATTTGCCACTTACCATTCTTTTTGGGCACCACTACACTATTAGCTAGCCGATTAGGATATTTTACCTCTCGGATAGACCCAATTTTAAAAGCTTTTCTACCTCATCCTGAATCACCTGGTTTTTGAAAGATCCTTGCTTCCTTTTCTTCTGTTTGACAGGTGAATAAGTTGGATTTTTATTCAGCTTATGGATCATCACCTCCGGTGGTATACCTGTCATATCTGAATGCGACCAAGCAAAGCAATCTACGTTAACTTTTAAGAACTCAATTAACTTACCGTTCATCTCTGGGCTCAGGTTGGTTCCGACGTAAACTTTTCTGTCCGGCCAGTGAATAAACAGTACCATAGCTTTGAGTTCCTAAATTGTTGTTTTTATTTTTTTCATTCTCTTCTATCTCTTGAATAGAATCAGGCCTTGAGTCTACATCCGTTTGTCCATCTCCAGTTGAGGTTTGTGTTGTTAAATCCTCAACTGAATTCTGTAATTGCTATTTTTCGTCTGCGACGTTGTTTTTTATGCTTGAATCTGCCACTGAATTGATACTTCTAGAAGCCTGTTGATCACCACGGATTTGTCTAATTCCCCATTGCAAAGGGAACTTAATAACCTAATGTAAAGTAGACGGAACAACATCCATCTCGTAACTCCAAGGTCTGCCAAGGATCATATTGTACGCCATGTCCGTATCTATCACTTTAAATTTCGCATCTTTGACTACTCCTTCTGCGAATGTGGTGAGCATTATCTCCCCTTTTGTAACAACCCTTAAATTGTTAAATTCAGATAAGGTACGTGCTTTAATTTTTCATCAGCTTGCATCTCATTTACCACTCTTAAAAGAATGATATTTATAGAGCTACATGGATCAATCAAAACTCGATTCATAGTAGTATCATGTACAAGTAAAGATATTACCAGTGCGGGATCATCACGCCATTTGCATCTGCATCATCAAATGTTATACTGTCTTCTTCCAATACTTGGCGAACTCGCTTTTCGTGGGTAACTGTGACTTTTGATACCTTTTTTGCAGCCGTGTATGTCACACCGTTGACCTCCTCTCCTCTGCTTATCACGTTAACCGTTCTTTTCGGTGACGTAGGTTTTGGTGGCTCCTGTCTATTCTTCATATATGCTTGCTTACCCTTCTCACTAAACAAATTGGTTAAATGACCTTGTTTTAACGAGTTCTCTACTTCACCTTGTAGCGATCTGCACTCTGCTATTTTGTGACCGTGATCATTATGAAACTCACCAGAAATCTGGGTTTCTTCTACTAGGGTTCAATCTCATTTCTTTTGGCTAACCGTACCTTATCTCCCATGCTTCTTAATACAGCTACCAATTCAGATGTGTTAACATTGAAACTGTAACCACTAATCTTTGCTTTCATACTAATGTTGCTGTCCCGCGTATCTCGCTCCTTTCCAAACTTGGATGACGAACACGCATCTCTATCCCTTGATCTGGAATCATACCTCAGGTTCTCCTGTTTAGAATGTGAATCCCTTCCTGCTGGTTCCATGTAAGGATTGTACCTCTTTTTACCGGACCTTTTCTCAGTTTATGTTTGCCTCGAACTTATTCTTTCATCTCCCCGTGACTGAGTGATAGTATCTTCTTCTATCCGCAGCTTCGTGCTATACCTGTTGTAAACATCATTCCAAGTAGTTGCAGGGAATTCTCGTAAACTTTCTTTGAGTCTCCTCGTGGCTTCTGAGCTATTTTCATTTATAAGTTACATGCAAAAGCCATGGCCGCCCAATTATCTGGTACACGCAGTAACATCATCCTTTTACGCTGAAATCTATCCACAAATTCCCTGAGTAGCTCCGTATCTCCTTGTTTTATTTTGAAGATGTCTTCCATCCTCTTTTCAACTTTTTGAGCTCCCGAGTGTGCTTTTATAAATGAAACTGCAAGCTCCGCAAAAGAATCAATAGAATTTTCTAGTAAAAGAGAATACCATGTTAGTGCTCCTTTTGTGAGTGTTTCGCCAAATTATTTGACCAGCACCGACTCAATTTCTTGCTTAGTCAAGTCGTTGCACTTCAGCCAATTGTAAATGCAGTTACATGATATCGTGGTCAGTTGTCCCATCATACTTCGAAATATCGAGCATTTTAAACTTTTTTAGAATTTGCAAGGGAGCGGCACTTGGCTTCCAGGGTTGTTGAGAATATTTATCAATATCCACTCCTTTAATCACGGGGGGGAACACCAGGTATCTGCTCTATGCGATCGTTCTGCTCCTTGAGCTGTTTCTGCAAAGTTAGTACTAAACTTTATAAATCAGAATTGTTTGGAATACCTGACCTTCCATCGCGAGATTCCGTGGGAGTTCTTCCACGGCCTGAATTAGCAAGTCCCGAACGTGGATTCTATATGGTTGCGGTGTTATTTGAAGGGGGAGTTGGTGGTACAGTTGGCAACCCACTAACAAAAGCTTGAAGAGCATTGTTGACTTGTTCTGCAATTAGTTGCTTCACTGCATTTTCAGCAGTTTGATCTTCCCCTTGTTGGTCATTCACATGTGATATTGATCTGTCAGGTGACCCTTCTGGGGAGTGTTGAGGAGAATTGTGGGGTAAAGGGATTGGAGTTTCATTCTCTTGTTGATTCTGTTGGTTCAACTGGTTTTGTTGGTTGTTGTCGTTAGTGGTCGACATGATTTTTTGACAGATTAACGAATTTGGATAGTGAAAAGATTATCAGATTCCTAGCAATAGAACCAATTTGTTTAACCAAAAATTGTGTACTTCGGTCAAAGCTTATTTGGAGAAGTACTGGGGCTACTGATAATCAAGAAATTCTATATTTTCTCAGTGATAAGAAAGGAAATTAGAATGTGAAATAGCAAAGTGGTCAATAGAAAGCAAAAGAAAGTAATTGTATTCTAATAATAATCAGAACGTGTCTTACAAGTGAAATTCCCTTCCCTTATATAGGAATCTATAAGTACAACATTTCTTCCCTTTTATGACTGAATAATTATGAATATTAATGAGACGATATAATTGGCAATCGTAATTGTTCATGAAGATTCTGTAACATCTATGATCATTCATGCACATTAATTGACGATTCATGAATCTTCCTTCTTTGCTGTCTTGATTCATTATTCCGGTGTCTCTTCATATAGCAATTCAGACTCGAGCAACCATACCCCTTTTATCTCGTGGGTGATTTGCTTGTACCTATTACGAATCGTGCCTCTTTTAATGCATCTCTCCAGCTGTCGCTTTCTTAGTGATCCACGTGTCTTGTCACATCAGCCACATATATAAATCTACTTGTAATATTTATTTTTACCAATACAATGCTTCTCCCAATTGGTAATTCATGTAAGATTTTATATTTCAACTAGACTTATTTTCATTAAAATTAAAAAAAATAATATAAGCTATCCTTAAGTTAAGCAAATGTCATTAGATATAATTTGTGTTCGCCGTTAATTTTGTAGATGTTATAAAATAATAAAAGAACAAGAGCAATATTGCAGAGAAAGAGAGAGAGGAAATTCTTATTGAATTTGGGATGAATTACAATGTAATAGAACCCTCTATTTATAGGGAGATGGTGACTTAGCTACCAAGTAATAAACCCTAGAATCTCTCTAAATATGGACATTCACCATAAATAGAATTCTATTTATAACACTCCCCCTGAATGTCTATTCAACAGATAATGTGCCTCGTTAAAACCTTAACTAAAAGAAAACCCAATGGGAAAAAAATTCTAGAAAAGGAAAAAGAGTACGCATGTTTAGAAATGCGCCTATTGGTTGCCTTGTTAAAAACCTTGCAAGGAAAACCCAGTGGGACAAAACCTTGTAAGGGAAAAAGAGTGCAACGCGCATTAACTCCCCCTGATGAGAGCATCAATTCACATCCTTGAACCTTCGCATCCCGATCTTGTACACTAGCTTCTTGAAGGTTAACGTTGGTAGAGATTTTGTGAATAAATCAGCCATATTATCACTTGAACGAATCTGTTACACATTGATATCACCATTCTTTTGAAGATCATATGTGAAAAATAACTTTGGTGAAATGTGCTTTGTCCTATCCCCTTTAATGAATCCTCCCTTCAATTGAGCTATGCATGCTGCATTATCTTCATACAAAATTGTGGGTAGTTTGTCACATTTCAAACCACATTTGTCTCGAATAAGATGTATTATAGACCTCAACCACACACACTCTCGACTTTCTTCATGAATAGCAATTATCTCAGCATGATTAGATGAAGTAGCCACAATTGATTGCTTAGTCGATCGCCAAGATATGGCAGTTCCTCCACAGGTAAATAAATAACTTGTTTGAGACCGAGCCTTGTGTGGGTCAGATAAATACCCAGCATCAGCATAACCAACAAGATCGGGACTGCAATTGTTGCCATAAAATAAGCCCATATCGGTAGTCCCTTTTAGATACCGCAATATGTGTTTGATCCCATTCCAATGTCTCCTTGTGGGAGTAGAGTTATATCTTGCTAAGACATTAACTGAAAAAGTTATGTCAGGCCTTGTAGTATTGGCAAGATACATTAGTGCACCAATTGCACTAAGATATGGTACTTCAGGACCAAGTAGCTCCTCATTCTTTTCTTGAGGTCGGAATGGATCCTTGTTCACATCAAGTGATCGAACAACCATCGGAGTACTTAATGGATGGGCTCCATCCATGTAAAACCGTTTCAATACCTTTTTTATGTAGGTAGATTGATGAACAAAATTCCGTTTGCCAAATGTTCAATTTGCAAACCAAGACATAATTTTGTCTTTCCGAGATCTTTCATCTAGAATTCCTTCTTTAAATAATCAATTGCCTTTTGGAGTTCTATAGGAGTTCCAATAAGGTTTATGTCATCAACATATACGGCAAGTACAACAAATTCCGATGTTGTTTTCTTTATAAAAACACATGGGCAAATGGCATCATTTATATAGCCTTCCTTTAATAAATACTCACTAAGACGATTATACCACATTCGTCCTGATTGCTTTACACCGTACAAAGATCTTTGCAATTTGATTGAAAACATTTCTCGGGATTTTGAATTATTTGCGTTAGGCATTTTGAATCCCTCGGGAATTTTCATGTATATCTCATTATCAAGTGATCTATAAAGGTAGACGGTAACAACATCCATTAAATGCATGTCAAGCTTTTCATTGACAGCAAAACTAATGAGATAACGGAACGTTATAGCATCCATAACGCGTGAATATGTCTCTTCATAATCGACACCAGGCCTTTGTGAAAATCCTTGTGCAACAAGGCGTGCCTTATATCTTTGTACCACATTTTTCTCATTTCTCTTGCGTACGAAGACCCATTTATAGCCAACAGGCTTAACACCATTAGGTGTTTGGACTACAGGCCCAAAAACTTCACGTTTGCAAGTGAGTTCAACTCTGATTGGATTGCTTCTTGCCATNNGGTCTGCCACGTTTAAGGCGTGTCTTTTGACTCATTAGCTATGACACTAGAAGATTGTCCAATAGGGACATCAATACGGATTGGAACATTCTCCGCAGGGATATGTGATTTTGTTATCCTTTTCATATCCGTAAATGCATCTGGCATTTGATTTGCTATTCTCTGCAAATGAATAATCTTTTTCACCTCTTTTTCACAAATTGAGGCGCGTGGATCAAGATGAGATAATGATGGATTTTTCCACAAAATTTCCCGTTTGGTTTCACCAACTTCTCCCCCTAATTTTGGGAAAAGTGTCTCATCGAATCGACAATCTGCAAATCGAGCAGTGAATAAATCCCCCGTTAATGTTTCAAGATAGAGAATAATGGAGGGCGATTCAAACCCAACGTATATTCCTAACCTTCTTTGGGGACCCATTTTGGTGCGATATGGTGGTGCTACAGTCACATATACCGCACATCCAAAAATTCTTAAATGGGATATATTAGGTTCATGACCCAAAACTAATTGCAACTGGGAATATTTATGATAATTTGTCGGTCTGAGACGAACTAGCATTGCTGCATGCAAAATGGCATGACCCCAAACAGAAGTGGGCAGCCTCGTTTTCATGAGTAACGGTCTTGCTATCAATTGCAGACGTTTAATTAAAGACTCTGCAAGACCATTTTGAGTGTGAACATGAGCTACAAGATGTTCCACTTTTATCCCAAATGATAAGCAATAATCATTAAATGCTTGGGATGAAAACTCAACAGCATTATCAAGTCTAATAGACTTAATTGGATTATTGGGAAATTGTTCCCGTAATCGAATTATTTGTGCCATTAATTTTGCAAACGCGAGGTTGCGAGATGACAATAGGCACACATGGGACCATCTAGAAGATGCGTCTATTAAGACCATAAAATATCTAAACGACCCACTAGGTGGGTGAATAGGTCCACAAATGTCCCCTTGTATACGTTCCAAAAATGCAGGGGACTCAATTCCAACCTTTGTTGGTGATGATCTAATAATTAACTTGCCTTGATAACAAGAAGTGCAAGAAAATTCATCATTTAAAAGAATCTTTAAATTCTTTAATGGATTCTCATTTGAGTTTTCTATAATTCGTCTCATCATAATTGATCCAGGGTGTCCCAATCGATCATGCCAAAGTACAAAAGTATTGGAATCAGTAACCTTTTGGTTTACAATAGAATGTGCCTCAATTGCACTAATTCTTGTCCAATACAGGCCACAAGATAAAGATGGGAACTTCTCAATAGCCCTTTTCTGGCCAGAGACATTTTTGGTAATGATGAGATATTCAAGATTATTTTCATCTATTGTCTTAATATGATATCCATTTCTGCGGATATCTTTAAAACTCAACAAGTTTCTCTTGGACTTGGAGGAGAACATTGCATTCTCTATGATAAGTATTGTTCCCTTAGGCAGAGTTATAGTAGCTCTTCCAGAGCCTTCAATTAATTTACTACTACCAAAAATTGTAGTAACATCTGCCTTACACATACTTAATTGAGAGAAATATTTCTTCTCTTTGAATATTGTATGTGTCGTACATGAATCAACTAAACAAATATTTTTACAATTGAACTTTGATCCAAGTTTTCTTTGTGAGATATCCATATTTGCTTAATCTTCTCAAAGAGCTTCTTGAGATGGTAGAGTCTCGTGCTGATAACGTGTTATAAAATAATAAAAGAACAAGAGCAATATTGCAGAGAAAGAGAGAGAGGAAATTCTTATTGAATTTGGGATGAATTACAATGGAATAGAACCCTCTATTTATAGGGAGATGGTGACTTAGCTACCAAGTAATAAACCCTAGAATCTCTCTAAATATGGACATTCACCATAAATAGAATCCTATTTATAATAGTAGAGAAATTGATTTTTAGTTTCTTTTTTAGATATAATTTCTTTTAATTATCTAAATTCCATTGTGGATAAGAAAAGAAGAGGATCATACAAAATTGGTGAGCTTCGAGGTGGCGAATGATATCACATGGAAATTATTGGCAGAAATAGAAAAAGAGGGGAAAATTTTGCTTGCATGCTTCTATTGCGTAACACAATCCAAGACTTACCTAATCAAGGTTCAAGAATCAAGGGCAAATGAAAGAAAAATTAAAATATAATAAAACGAGAATAATCCTTTTTATATCGTTCAAATAATATTTCACTGTTCGCTTTTGATACATGTTAAAACAAATCTTTTTTTTGTCATTTTGATATGCAGAACATTGTAGAGTACTTTCCTTCTTGTTTAACTATCTACAGTCTAATTAAGTTTAAAAAATTTAATAATTTCAGTACAATTTAATTCAGAAAACGGAAACCTTCCTTAAGGTCTCTCCTGTGATTTTTTAATTCAGAGAAGGGAAACCTTCCTTGGCCCGTATGTGTTATTTTGATGTTCTTTTTCTATTATTTTGTCTAATAAAACTAACTCACTTTGGTATTAATTTTTATCATTAGATGCATTTAATAAAAACCAAACTTTCTTTCTAATTTTATGTAATAAAAGTACAATGTTACTTAATTTACAAGTGGCAAATTGTCTGTTATACTTCAATTTGATTCCTTTATATTAAAAAAAACTATATGCTCATATTTTATTAGATTACGAATCTATTGTTCCTATCATATGCTCGTATATTATTGGATTATTCTTTTATATAAGAAAATAACACCTAAAAAATACTCTAACTGTAAAAGAAAGTAGCTAGTAATATATACTTTTTTCATTCTTTATTTTTTTAATTTTCGTTTTCTTCATCATTGTTTTCCTATGGATATAATTTAAAGAAGTTGAGTGGCATGGACGAATTAAATACATGCTTCCAATGATTGAAAATTACACTAAAATAAATAAGCACAGAACAAACTCTTTTATTTGTAGGTTACAGAATAGTTTCCGCCACAGTTATATGAAAGAAAAGATTCACTAGATAATCTAAAAGTGCTAATTAAATAATTAAGTAGGGACAGAGTATCATCAGAAAGTTAATCCAAGTAACTTGCGTTTGAAGTTATTCAAACATCCAACAACACGCAGAGAATTAGAGTCTATTACTCAAATGGTCACTCAACTATTCAAAATTATCTCTTAAATTCACTTTACTTTCATTTGTAACAACAAAGTCACTGAACTATGCCTATTACACTCAGAAGGTCACTCAACTAGATTTTCCAAATTTTGAATTGCCAAATACCTATTTTACCCTCTAAATTATAAATATTTATCTTCTTTTATTTTTTTGAGCTTTTTAATATTATGATTTTCCCTTTTTAATTTATATTATGGACTTACCTATAGAATAAATAAATATTATTTATAAATTAAAAAAATAAAAAATATTTAAGCATATATAATTCTGGAATAATAAAATAATGAGTATAGTAAAAAGATTAATTAGAATAATTTGTTTGTAATAATAATTTTAGTATTAACAGAAAAAATTCAAAAATTTATTTACACAATTCATAATGAAAGAAAATAAAGGTCGTAAAATATATATTCCATGCACCTAATATAAAAATAATTATTTAAATAAAAGTATTTTTATAATATACATTATATGAAAATTATGCTCAATTATATTATATATATTCCATGCACGACTTAACATAGCATATTTTACCCTATATAGATAGTCCACCTGCTTTCCGGTGACATAACTTTGTGTCATCAGAAAGTTGGTAGAAACATAGTAATATAATTGAGCATAATTTTCAAGAATATATAATGTATATTATAAAAATACTTTTATTTAATAATTATTTTTATATTACGTTCATGGAATATATATTTTACAACCTTTATTTTCTTTCATTTTGAATTGTGTAAATAAATTTTTGAATTTTTGTTGTTAATACTAAAATTATCATTACTAACAAATTATTCTAATTAATTTTCTTACTATGCTCATTATTTTGTTATTCCAGCATTATATATGCTTAAATAATTTTTATTTTTTTAATTTATAAATAATATTTATTTATTCTATAGGTAAGTCCATAATATAAATTAAAAAGGGAAAATCATAATATTAAAAAGCTTAAAAAAATAAAAGAAGATAAATATTTATAATTTAGAGGATAAAATAGATATTTGGCAATCCAAAATTTGGAAAATCTAGTTGAGTGATCTTCTGAGTGCAATAGGCATAGTTCAGTGACTTTGTTGTTACAAATGAAAGAAAAGTGACTTTAGGAGATAATTTGAGATAATTGAGTAACCATTGTAGGCATATAAATTTTACATAAATTAAATCCATGAAATAATTTGGACTATATTTTAAATTCGAGATATATTGGTCCTAATAAATATTATGGGCTAATATGATTGAATTAATTATATAAGTCCAATATATATGGATTAAATAAATAAGTCTTAATCCATTGGGCTAGCCCATTTAATTGGGCTAAAGTGAAGAGCCCACTTCATTAATCCCAAGATGTCATCTTCCTAGAGGCCCAGTTTGGTGCCACGTGTCAAATGACGTGGCGCGCCAAGTCAAGCGGAAGACCCAATAGGATTATGCCATGTGTCAAAATGACAAGGCATGCCCAGTCACACTGAAAGGCCAATAAAATTGCGCCACGTGTGCAAGTGACGTGTTCTGGCCAATCAAATGCGGACATGTCACACTTCAATTTGATTGGTCGGAAAGAGTTTGTTCTTATCACAACTCCTCCCTTCCACAACTATAAATAGGGGTTCTTCATAACTCAGAAAGACACCAGAAGTTTATAAACAAGAAGCAAGAGAGAGCTCGTGGAATCAAACACCGCAAATTTCTCCACAAGTTTCAAGCTTCAAGCAATCAAGTTCAAGTTCAAGCAATCAAGTTCAAGTTCAAGAACGAGAGAACATATCAAGTATTCAAGCTCAGAACGAAGAACAATTCAAGTATTCAAGATCAAGAACGAAGTCAAATCAAATACAAGGCGTTCAAGATCAAGGCTACTTGTTCGTGATAAAATTCGTGGACAACAATCAAAGTGTTCGCGACGGATAAATCAATTCAAATTCAAGATCAAGCTCAAAGGCCCTTGGATTTATACTAGAAAAGTAGAATCAGAGGAATCATAGAGATTGTACACTCAAATATTTGAAATCAAAATACTACGATTGTTGCGATATTTTTGGTCTTGATTTTATTTTCTGGACGCAAATTTATTGTCTACAAATTCTGGCACACCAGTGGGACAATCTCTACCTCTCATCTTCAACTTTTCAATCACCAAAGTCCAAGAACATTTGAAATGGCTTCAAAGAAAATCAACTCCGGTTCAACTTCCACCAAGGCTGCTAGCTCCAGGTTCCAGGCTGATGTGAAAGCATCCTCGATGTTACCTTGGAAGCTTCGGACCAGTTACGAGGAGCACAAAGCAAGCTCTTTAGGACAAACAAGCATCCCAAGTGTCGTCCGCGTCAACCCCTGTTTTCGGGATCTTCATCCTACAAAAGGAGCAAGATCTTCCACAAACGCATCTGAAGAGAGGAAGCGATGTTGCTGAAAAGATCAAGAAAACTCTTGCTCTGCCTTGAACCTCTCCGGATCCAAGCACTCTGCTCTGAAGGAAGATTGATGATGCTTCAGATATGATGGATCTCCCCAATTACACCACATAGAGTGAGCCAATCAAGGATCAATCTGTGTGAAAATACATGCTACTCTCGTCGTCCCGACAATCATGCAAGCCATGGTGACAAAACACTTCATCTATGGAGAGCAGTTGGCAAACTTGACGGAATCAATCGCTGGCTTGACCAAATGCATGCAAAATCAAGAGGCTAGGATTGAACAAGCTAACAGACAGGTGGGAATCTTGATGGAAGAAGAATCCACTCATGCACCCGCAAGCTCCCAGAGTTCTAGAGAGTGACTCTCCCCCAAGACAAGCAACATCCACTAGGCTATCCCTGTCTCATCTGAAGGGATGATTCCAATCGATCAACTGAAGGAGTTCATCGAAGGAACCTTAAGAACAAATAATAAAGTTTCTGCCAAACCGTCCCTTACATATACAATATCGTACATGCAAGGGTCGATATGATTGTAGAGATGCCTGCTGGCTATCATACCTCTGATCAGTTATCAACAGTTTAGAGTACGGTAAAGGTAACCCAAAGCAACATGTTGCGCACTTCGTGGAGACGTGCAACAATGCTGGGACTTATGGAGATTACCTATCAAGCAGTTTGTCCGCTCGCTAAAAGGAAGTGCTTTTGACTGGTACACGGACCTCGAGGCTGGATCTATCGATAGCTGGGATCAACTAGAGCAAGAGTTCCTCAATCGCTTTTATAGTACGAGACGTACTGTGAGTATGATAGAACTTACAAATACTCGTCAACGAAAGGGGGAACCAGTTATCGACTTTATCAATCGTTGGAGGAATGCAAGCCTCAACTGCAAAGACAGGCTTAGTGAAGCTTCAGGCATAGAGATGTGCATCCAAGGCATGCATTGGGGATTGCGCTACATCTTGCAAGGTATCAAGCCTAGCACATTTGAAGAACTTGCAACTCGTGCCCATGACATGGAATTGAGCATGGCCTCCGCTGGAAATGAAAGGCTGCCCTTCTATGAACCTCACAAAGGGAATGACAAGCAAGAAGTCAGGAAGTGGGGCAAGTTCGTACCCAAGTCTGAAAGCAAAGAAGCTATGAATATCAACACGTTACCTATGAAGTTCACGACGAAGGTGAGCAAGAAGTAGAGTATGAAATCCACTTCTTTTCAAGATAAGCCAAGTGGAAAGTTGACTCTAAAAGAAATGCAAGAGAAAGAGTACCCATTCCTGGATTCTGATGTGCCAGCCGTTTTCGAAGAACTCCTCGAGTTAAATCTCATTGAGCTTCCGGAGATGAAGCGACCAAATGAAGCTGGGAAAACAAATGACCCAAACTACTGCAAATATCACCGACTTGTAAGCCACCCTCTGGAGAAGTGCTTTGTCTTCAAGGACAAAGTCATGGACTTGGCTCGCGAAAAGAAGATCGTGCTTGAAGATGAGAAAGCAAGCGCAAACCAAGTCTCTATCACCTTTGGCTCATTCAGTCCGGATGAATTATGTGGTTTTAAAGAAAGTAAAGATGAAGAATTACTGGAGAGCGACAAAGCTGAAGTCAATCAACCTGATGATGATGAAGGTTGGACATTGGTAACTCGTCGTAGTCACCACAAAAGGAGCCCACGAAAGGAATCAATAGAACAACCAACAAGGAAAATGATGGTGAAAAGACCAAGGAGATGGAATCCAGTTAAATATTTAAAGAAAGCAAAAGTGGAGGTGCACCATTCTCAAAAGCCACGAAATCCAGTGACCTTGGAGGAGTTTTTACCAAGTTGGTTCCGCACGAAGATTTCCCATGAGGGCATTGATGCCTTTTGTTGCCATGCTGACAAAGGGGAAGAAAAGAGTGATGACCTACCGTTGGCACCATCTTCGGAAAAGCCCATCAAGTCCACTCCTCAAGAAGTTAATGCTTGTGAGAAAAAGGTCACGTTCACAAATGACGATCTTTTGCTAGGTGACACTCCTCATAACCGCCCATTGTACCTGGTTGGCTATATGCGCGATGAAAGGGTAAATCGGATTTTGGTTGATGGAGGATCCTCAGTGAACATTTTGCCAATCCACACTGTGAAAGAACTTGGTATTCCTATGAACGAACTCTTAGAAAGTCGTGTGATGATCCAAGGATTCAACCCAGGGGGCAAAGAGCCATAGGCGCGATCAGGCTGGGAATCACTATTGAAGATATGCAATCAAGTGCATGGCTGCATGTGATCGACGCGAAGACTTCAGACAATGTTTTGCTTGGGAGACCTTGGATACATGAGAATAAAGTAGTTCCATCTACCTACCATCAATATTTAAAATACTACGAGGGTGAAGTCGAGAAGACTGTAGTTGCTGATGATGAGCCATTCACCGAGGCTGAGTCACACTTCGCTGATGCAAAGTTCTACTTGAAGAACAGCATTGTAAAGGAGCTGAAAGCTGATGATGGCATGAAAAGCAAGAATAAAGAGCCCTCAACTAAAATAGAAGAGGGGACTACTGGTGAAGCCAAAGCTGCTAGTAAGGAGGTACAAACCAACGCGAATAAATCTTATAGAGGGAATATTACGTCTTATGGCAAGAAAGTAAGTCTGGCGCTCCAATATGTCCCTAAAAGGAAGAAAGATGAAAGTGAATCATCTAATCGCCAAGCCAACATGCTAAAGAAGTTAACTCTTCCGGTCAAACGAATTGAGGCAGTAAAGTCGTCCTCAATGCCACTTGCAGGGTTTGTAGCCCAAAATCGTTTGCAGAATGTGGCACTCCTTACAAAGCGAACAGATGAAGGTTTTGACCCTAACGCTTACAAGCTATTTGCAAAAGCTGGATACAATCCCAATGAGCCATCAAAGTTAGGGAAGCTCCCATCGGAAGCTGCAACTAGGCAACCACGTGAATGTTTGGGATACAAGCAACCGTCACCAGTGCGCATTTCAATAAGAAGGGCGAGCAACAACTATATCACTGTAGAAGATGAATCAGCCGCTTCTAACAAGCCTTCTGTCTTTGATCGACTTGGAAGATCACTTGTGAGTACCTCCGTGTTTGAAAGATTGGGTCCACTAAAGAAGGGGAACAAGTTCCGAAGAAATTATCAAAGCATAAGAACACCCGCTTCACCCAAAATCCAGGAGATCTCTAAGGATTTCCAAAATTTGGTTCCTTCTAGAATGAGGCGACAAACAAAACTTGTGGTTTCATGTAAAGAAGTACTGAAGGTAAAGCCATATACTGTGGTCTATACTAAGGAACGTGATGAAGACGAAGAAAGTGTAGGTTCTTCGTATCATGTTACTGGACAAATCAAGAATGGCATTCCATCTTCGATGGAAGATAATGCGGAATTGGAGGATGTTTCGCCGTGTTATCACATATCCTTCAATGATGGGGACCCTCAAGAAGATGAAGATGCGAAAGATGCTCTACCTGAAGTTGAAGAAGGAGTGAAGACGACAGTTGATACCTTAAAAGAAGTTAACCTTGGCACCAATGAAGAACCAAGACCCACCTACCTAAGTGCTCTACTTGAAGCTGACGAAGAGAGCACTTATAATGAATTGCTCAAAGAGTTCAGGGATGTATTTTCTTGGAGTTACAAAGAGATGCCTGGCTTGGACCCGAAAGTAGCAGTCCATCACCTTGCAGTCAAAAATGGTGCTCGTCCTGTTAAACAAGCTCAAAGGCGTTTTAGGCCGGACTTAGTTCCCTTGATTGAAACAGAAGTTAACAAACTCATCGAAGCTGGCTTTATTCGTGAAGTTAAGTACCCAACATGGGTTTCAAGTATTGTCCCTGTAAGGAAGAAAAATGGCTAGATTCGAGTGTGCGTTGACTTTAGGGATCTTAAAAATGCGTGTCCGAAAGATGAGTTCCTGCTTCCCATTTCAGAACTGATAATCGATGTTACTACTGGGTACGAGGCAATATCATTTATGGACGGTTCGTCGGGCTATAACCAAATACGCGTGGCACCAAAAGATGAAGAGCTTACTGCATTCCGTACCCCAAAGGGTATTTATTGCTACAAGGTAATGCCTTTTGGCTTGAAGAACGCTGGTGCTACTTACCAAAGGGCTATGCAGAATATTTTCGACGATCTTCTCCACAAGAATGTCAAATTCTATGTTGATGACTTGGTGGTGAAATCAAGAGAGAAGGGCGACCACATGAAAGACTTGAGGATGGTATTTGAATTGCTCCGGAGGTACCAACTTAGGATGAATCCATTGAAATGTGCCTTTGGAGTTACTTCTAGAAAGTTCCTTGGTTTCATTGTCCGACATCGAGGGATCGAAATTGATCAAGCCAAAGTGGATGCCATTTTGAAAATGCCTGAGCCTCGAGATATCCATGAATTGAAAAGTCTGCAAGGAAAGCTAGCATACCTTAGAAGATTCATATCAAACCTGGCTGGGAGGTGCCAACCATTTAGTCGCCTCATGAAGAAAAGCGTTCCTTTCAAGTGGGACCAAGCTTGTAGCAATGCCTTCGAAAGTATCAAAACCTACTTGATGAAGCCTCCAGTTTTAGCAGCTCCTATACCTGGAAAGCCATTGATACTATACATTGCGGCGCAGGAAAGGTCTGTTGGAGCACTGTTGGCCCAAGAAAATAGCGAGGGGAAAGAAAACTCTCTTTACTTCTTGAGCAGGATGATGACACCTAACGAGTTGAATTATTCGCCAATTGAAAAGTTGTGTTTGGCGCTAGTCTTCTCAATTCAAAAGTTGAAGCACTACTTTCAAGCTCATGTTGTCCGTCTTGTTTCTAAAGCAAATCCCATCAAGTTCATGATGTCAAAACCTGTCCTTAGTGATCGACTAGCGAGATGGTACCTCCAATTTCAACAATTCGAGATTTTGTACATCCCTCAAAAGGTTGTAAAAGGACAAGCATTGGCAGACTTCTTGGAAGATCATCCGATACCTGATGACTGGGAGCTAACTGATGAACTACCTGATGAGGACGCAATGGTCGTTGAATCTCAACCTCCATGGAAGATGTGCTTTGATGGTGTTGCGCATCGTGGGGGGAGCCGGGGCTGGCATAGTATTTATCACTCCCCAAGGTGAAGTCTTGCCCTACTCCTTCACCTTGACACAAATCTGTTCCAACAATGTTGCTGAGTATCAAGCATTAATACTTGGGCTTGAAATAGCCGTTGATATGAAGCAATTGCAATTGCAAGTCTTTGGTGACTCCCAGTTAGTGATCAATCAGCTTTTGGGTAGTTATGAGGTTAAGAAGCCTGAACTACGCCCATATCATGATTACGCTAAAAAGTTGATGGGGTGGCTCGGTGATGTGACTATTCAGCATGTGTCAAGGAAAGAAAATAAGAAGGCTGATGATTTAGCTGCTCTAGCTTCATCATTAGCCCTGCCTGACCAAGCGCAAGTTACCGTCTGCCAAAAATGGGTAGTACCGGCACCAAATGAGGCTGAAGGTGAAGAAAACAAACTCAAGCATCTTGTTGCTGTTTCTGAAGTTGAGAAAGAAGAATGGCGACAACCATTATCGACTACTTATGCTATGGGATACTTCCAGTAAATCCGAGACCTCGCTTCCTTTACTACAAGGATACTCTATACAGAAGGTCGTTCGAGGGAGTACTCTTGCGATGCCTAGGAGAAGAAGAAGCTCTCCAAGCTTTGCAAGAGGCACATTCTGGGGTATGTGGGTCACACCAGTCTGGACCAAAGCTCCACTTCCATATAAAAGGATGGGATATTATTGGCCAACGATGGTAAAAGATTGCTTGGACTACGCTCGAAGATGCAAGGCTTGTCAATTCCATGCGAATTTTATTCATCAACCTCCTAAAGTGTTGCACCCGACTGTTGCATCCTGGCCATTTGACGCTTGGGGATTGGATGTTGTTGGACCACTACCAAAGTCCTCTGGTGGGCACCTATACATCTTGGTTGCAACTGACTACTTCTCAAAATGGGCTGAAGCTGTTGCTCTTAAGGAAGTAAAGAAGGAAAATGTTGCAAGTTTCATCCGAGTAAACATTATTTATCGCTTTGGCACCTCGTTACATAATAACGGATAATGGAAAGCCATTCGACAATAGGCTAATGAACAAGATTTGTGATCTCTTTGGCTTTAAGCAACGTAACTCTTCGATGTACAATGGTGCCGCCAATGGTCTAGCTGAGGCATTCAACAAGACTCCATGCAACTTGTTAAAGAAAGTCGTCTCCAAATCCAAACGAGATTGGAATGACCGTATCGAAGAAGCTCTATGGGCATATAGGACGACTCACCGCACGCCGACGCAGGCGACTCCTTATTCACTCGTTTATGGAGTCGAAGCTGTCTTGCCACTTGAGCGTCAAATACCTTCGTTACGACTGGCAATTCAAGAAGGGATCACTGATGAAGAAAATGCTCGTCTTCGATTGGCAGAGTTGGAGGCTCTTGATGAGAAGAGGTTGGAAGTTCAACGGATTCTTGAATGTTATCAAGCTCGATTATCCCGCGCCTTCAATAAAAGAGTTCGCCCGAGATCCTTTCAAGTAGGAGATCAAGTCCTTGTCGTACGAAGACCTATAATTACTTCCCATAAACCTGTAGGGAAGTTCAGTTCAAAATGGGATGAGCCATATGTCGTACAAGAAGCTTACTCAAGTGGGGCTTACAAGCTGGTTGATGCAGATGGCATGAGAATCGGCCCTATCAATGGCAAATTCTTAAAGAAGTATTATCCTTGAAATTGCGACGCTCCTCGACGTACGAGCCTAAACTGCAAGTCATGACGCTCCTTGACGCATGAGCCTAAACTGCATGTTGCTACACTCCTGGCCCGCAAGAGTATAAACCGTGTACGGCCCAACAAAAAAAAGTCCGCTAGGTTGAAAATCTCGAAAGAGGCGGCCTAGGCAAAAGTTAGGACGTAAAAAAAAGGGAAAAAATCTACCCATTCTGAACTACAGTATGACTTGATCCTCTTCATCGATGTACGTAGGCAGCTTAGAGTTTCATTCTAAGTTCAGTCGCATAAGTTCAAAAGATACATATTGCCCCAATTGTTGTCCGAGTGAAGTATGGAGGAATGCAAAATCAAGCTGAAACGCCATCCTCTTGTTGAACTTTGATCTCATTTGATTTAAAAGGGGCAACCCTCCATGGTAAATTGATATCTTCAATGGGCCGATTTTAGGAGGATGTCAAGTATTTGCATTGAAGGCCAGGGATTCTCTATGTCTTCAGGTTTGCCAAACCTTCAAGTTTTTTGGTCTTCAAGTTGAAGTCTTCAAATTCGCCGATCTTCAAGTTGAAATATTTAGGCCCTCCTAGTCTCAAAGTTGAATTCCTCAAGTCCGTCGGTCTTCAAGTTGAAGTCTTCAAATTCGCCGATCTTCAAGTTGAAATATTTAGGCCCTCCAAGTTTCAAAGTTGAAGTCGTCAAGTTCGTCGGTCTTCAAGTTTCGGTCTTCAAATTCGCCGGTCTTAAAGTTGAAATATTTAAGCCCCTCAAGTTGAAGTCTTCAAGTCTTTCGGTCTTCAAGTTTCAGTCTTCAAATTCGCCGATCTTAAAGTTGAATTGTTTAGGCCCTCTGAATCATCGAGTTGAAGTCTGCAAAGTCCGCCAAATCTTCAAAGTTTTCCAAGTGTTCAAGTCAATGTCGTCTTCAAGTTGAAGCTTTATAACTTTCCAATCTTAAGGTGGACATATAAGTTCCTTTGCACCTTAAGTTGACCTCTTCGCGGGTTTGTCCTTAAAAGGAACTATAACTTTCCAATCTTAAGGTATACATATGAGTCCCTTTGCACCTTAAGTTGGCCTCGCTGATAGTCGAGCCACATTGAGAGCAATCTCTCTGATAGTCGGGTCATTTTGAGAGTAATCTCTCCGATAGTCGGGTCATTTTGAGAGTAATCTCTTCGATAGTCGGTCATTTTGAGAGTAATCTCTCCGATAGTCAGGCCACATTGAGAGTAATCTCTCCGATAGTCGGGCCGTTTTGAGAGTAATCTCTCCGATAATTAGGCCACATTGAGAGTAATCTCTCCGATAGTCGGGCCACATTGAGAGTAATCTCTCCGATAGTCGGGCCGTTTT
>NW_017676460.1:0-3784 GCF_001879085.1 Nicotiana attenuata
GTGGCCGGGGCAGACTGGGCCTCAACTATAGTGGCTAATGTGGACAACTTGGATGTCGCTATGGACATCCAGTTGTTCAAACTGGCTAATGTCATGGCTAGCTACTGGGCTGTTGGGTTGGTCCGGGAAACAGGAACTGTAGGGCCAGCTGAAGAACTAGGGCCTGCAGAGGAGGGCCTATCAACTGGGACAGACACAACTGGAACGGAGGGAAGCTCTGTAGAAGGCTCGACCTCAACCGGCTCTTCAGACTGGCCGGTCGGGGCAGAGGTGGATGACTTGCTTTTCTTGTCCCCCTTTGGGTTGTCTGGACCCTGAATACTGAACCAGGAGAAAGAGGCTATTGGGCGCACTGATACATCATAATGCATTTTCTTCTCCTGCAAGTCCCTAAAATACAGTGTCAAAGTGTTTGGGAAAGGGTAGTTCCACGTACTGTCAATCCCCATAGCAGTGATCGCCCTGTACATAATATTTCCCACATTGATAGGGAATCCAACCATGATGGAAGCAATGAGCACAGCCCGGGGGAGAGGGACGGTCTGGTCATGTGAAGTGGGATCCAACCTATTGCAAACAAAAGTGAGCCACCCTCGCGCCTCAAAGTTCATATTTTTCCGTAAGATTTTTACCCCTGCCTGTACCCAATCTGGAACAACACTCGGATGTGCCAAGAACTCGGCCAACCATGGGCGAACCTCCTCCTTCATTGCCAATTTCTCCAAGTATTGGGTCTCGTCTTCATCCTTGAAACCCAAATAATCATTAAATGCTTTACCCGAAAATGCAACATTCTTGTCCCTCACTTTGGTCACAGTGGAGTTCTTTTTGGTGTAGGCTACATTGGTGTAGAATTCTTTGACCATGTGTTCATTTGCATTGATCAACCCGTCATTGAAGTGGACCCATCCGCTTCTAGTTTGAAATTGTTCATGGACTCTGGGTAGAAGTGGCAATAAGCCTTGGTATGATGCACCTCTCGGGGATGAGATGTCTTTTGGACCACATTACTCGGAATTTGTGGAAGGCCACTTGACTGACAAAGCGGTTTTCCCACACTTCCGCTTTTCTTGTTCGTTCCACACCACCAACCTCAGGAACCCCACTAACCGGAAGCTCCTCAGCACTGTCCGCACTATCCCCAGATTTTGAAGCTGTGGGGGAAGTGGAGTACTTGCCGCTGCCCGCAGCTGAGCCATCAGACGACTCAGATTGTATAGCTTGTGGATTTTGGGCTGGAACTGAGGGTACTTGCCCCGAATCAGCTGATAGTTCCTGAGAGGGAAGGTACTCACTCCCCGATTGCTCCTCGTCTGACACTATTTGCTTTCTTGTCTTTAGTTTTGGTTGGGGAGTGAGTTTCTTTAGCTTAGCTTTCCCTCCCCGGGAGGGTTCTCCTCGACCGGGTTGTTTGGCACCACGTCCTCTGTGTCTCACCATTTTCTGCACACAAATGAATCTAACATTGTTAGCATAGGCAAGTGCAGTGGATTATCATTATCATTTGGGACCTCTCTGAATCTTGCTGACGCAGGCCGCGCAAACACAGCATGCGGCCGCGTGGGCATGGCGCGGACCGCACAAACATGGCATGCGGCCGCGCTGGACATCAAATATCGGGATAGCTAGGGTTCAGTAGAAATTGCTCAAATCTTTCATGTTTTGGCCACCTACTATGTCCCTACTCATTTTTAACATGCCCAGCATTTCAAAGAACAACAAGAACAACATAAAACTATCCTAATGATGAACAATGAAGAACAAAAGAAAAATGAAAAAGTTATTACTAAGGAAACAAGTATAAAGTGTAAAGTAATTCTAATTAAAACTAAGGTGAGAGATATGTTACCAGGGAAGTGAAGAAATGCTCTTTATGTTAATGCAAAAGAGCGGTTCAGGATGAATAGTGAAAAATTAGGGCTCAGAGATCGATTTGGCGAAAAGTTCTCAATGAGGCCCTAGAGGTCTATTTATAGAAGAAGACAGTGGGGCCCCGACTTACCCTCCAGCGCGGCCGCGTGAACAGGACCGCGGACCGCACTGGACTTACCTCAGACTATTATGCTTCAGACTTCCGACGCGGGCGCACCAATGTGGCCGCGGCCGCGTGGTGCAATGCGGACCGCACAATTATGGGATGCGGCCGCACGAACCAACTTCAGAGACTTGAAAATATTGGCTTTGGCTGGTGCGGACCGCACAAGCAGGGGTGCGGCCGCACTAGCCAACTTCAGAGACTGTTTACTTTTTGCACAGTTGTTTTGCACTGATTCACCACAATTCCTGCAACATCTCACAAACCATTAGCTCAAAAATCCTAATCTACAACAGAAATTAAAAAGACATGGGTTGCCTCCCAAGAAGCGCCTGATTTAACGTCGCGGCACGACGAATGTTACCATCATATCACGTCAAATGAATGAGTGCCACCACATGGCTGTCATCAATCTTCCCCAAGTAATGCTTCACACGATGCCCATTGACTCGGAAAACCTCATCATTTTTGTTCTTGAGATCAATAGCACCAAATGGAGTCACCCCCACAACCTCAAATGGACCACTCCACCTAGACTTGAGCTTTCCCGGGAATAACCTCAACCGGGAGTTGAAGAGAAGAACCATGTCACCCACCTTGAATTCTTTACCCCGAGCATACTTGTCATGAAGGCACTTCATCTTGTCCTTGTATAACGACGAGCTGGAGTAAGCATGAAATCTAAACTCATCAAGATCATTCAATTGCTCCACTCGGAGATTTGCTGCAACATCCCATTCCAAGTTCAACTTCCTCAATGCCCACATAGCCTTGTGTTCAAGTTCCACTGGAAGATGGCAAGCTTTACCAAACACCAACCGATACGGAGACATACCAATTGGAGTCTTGTAAGCAGTCCGATAAGCCCAAAGAGCATCATCCAATTTCTTCGACCAATCGGTCCTATTAGCATTCACCGTTTTGGACAGAATACTCTTTATCTCTCGATTTGATACTTCCACTTGTCCACTAGCTTGTGGATGATAGGGAGTGGTCACTTTGTGATTAACTCAATACTTAGAAAGCAATGAATCAAAAGCTTTGTTGCAAAAATGGGACCCCCATCACTAATAATGGCCCGGGGAGTACCAAATCTCGTAAAGATACTCTTCTTCAAAAATGCTACAACACTTCGGGCTTCATTGTTGGGAAGGGCCACGGCTTCCACCCATTTTGAAACATAGTCCACCGCCACGAGAATGTAAGTATTACCACAGGAGCTCACGAACGGACCCATGAAATCGATGCCCCAAACATCAAAAATATCCACCTCAAGAATTGCATTGAGGGGCATCTCATCCTTCTTGGAAATACCGCCGGCTCTTTGACATGCATCACAACTCTTCACCAATTCACTAGCATCCTTGAACAACGTGGGCCAATAGAAGCCACAACTCAAAACTTTTGAGGCTGTCCTCACCCCCCCCGTGATGGCCACCATAGGGAGAGGAGTGACAAGCCTCCAATATGCTTATTTGTTCACTTTCCGGCACACATCTCCTTATTACTCCATCCGTGCAAATTTTAAACAAATACGGATCATCCCAATAAAAATCCAAACTATCCCGCTTGAGTTTCTTCTTTTGGTTGGAAGAGAGCTCACACGGGATGTTACCAGTCACAATGAAGTTGGCGATGTCCGCGAACCATGGCATTTCACACATAGAAACGGAAAGAAGCTGCTCGTCAGGGAACCTATCATCGATCTCAATACCATCACTTGGTCTCCCATCTTCATCTAATCGGGAC
>NW_017676460.1:8004-44464 GCF_001879085.1 Nicotiana attenuata
TTGCGTACCCTTGATTAGGAAGAATTCTTGGGACCGCTCTTGGTGGTGGCGGAGGAGGGTCTGGAATAGGATTGTTGTCATGTACATTAGCATTGGCATTTCGACCTCTCCGTGGTACTTGAGGTACCGGAAGCTCATCTTGCTCAACATCTTCAACCTCCTCCCCCGCAAAGGCATTGCCAAGAGGGTCATTTCCGTTTAGAGCCATGTGTACCTGATGGATCAACACAAATAAAATTAGTAAAAAGAAGGAAAGAGAAGCAAAACACAAAACCAGCTACACAAATAGTCAACACCGTAAGCTCCCCGGCAACGGCGCCAAAAAGTGATTAGGTCGCAGCAGACTCAACCTTTGGAAGAGTGGGCGCTAATACTTTTACCCAATAGTGGTATCGGGGTCAATTTCCACAGGGAGCTAGGAAGGGAGTTGGATATTTGTTTAGCCTAGAAATGCGAGTTTGCTTCTAATTGATCTTCTATCATTTTTGGGTTTTTCTTTGTGATTACCAACTACAATTTAACAACTACTAATTATAACTAGATTATGCTAAAATATCAAATCTAGGTTGTATGCAAGATAGAGAAAGGCACTAGGGTCGTGGCATTTACCTAGGTGGTCAACTAACGGGTAGAGATTCCTAATACGAGAATGATGATTATGGGGCTTATGATATAACCGTTGCACGATAGCACTCACTCTCACACCTCTCGGTAGAAAGAATGATTTTGCCCAATTGACTCTTTCGAGACCAATTGGGTAGGCTAACAAACCAAGCAACTTAGGGTTCAAGTTGGGTAATTACTCTCTCGAGGTTTTACCCATTAATTGGGACTACTATTCTCATAGGTCCATCCCAATTCCTAGTTGGGTTAATTTTGGAGTCATAGACACTCTTTCTCAAGAAGAGTCAAAACCCACAAAGCTAGACTTAGTGTTTGCAACCACCAAATCCACGTGAAAACATAAAAATAACCCAAATATCAAACACCCAACATCATTCAAGCATTATACAATCATACCCATTAATTACCCACACTAGGGTTGAGCCACAACCCTAGATTATGGGTTTAGCTAGCCATAATAACCACATAAATTGAAGGAGAAATAGAAAATGAACATATTAATTAACTAGAAGGTAAATCTACAAGAATCCACACAAAATGAAAAATGCCCAAAATAGGCTAAGACTTTTGTCTCACGAGTGCAGCAGCTCTTCTCTATCTCCTTCGTACCCTAAAAATGGCAAATATTCTATTTATACTAAGCTAAGAAAAACCGGACAAAAATACCCCTGCGGGGTCCGTGCGGTCCGCACGAAATTGACACGCGGCCGCACTGGGTTGCTTGACTTCTGAGACTTGCCTTCTGAAGATGTTGACGCGGACCGCACAATGATGAAGTGCGGCCGCATGATGACTGGCGCGGACCGCGTGAACTTGTAGTGCGGCCGCATGAGTGGCTTGTGATGGTCTCTGAACTTTTGTGGTGCGGACCGCGTGAACTTGTAGTGAGGCCGCATTGGCTGGGACTGAAAATTGCCAACTCTCTGAACTTTTGTGGTGGACCGCGTGAACTTGCAGTGCGGCCGCATTGGCTGGAACAAAGAATGCCAACTCTTTGAACTCCAGTGGTGCGGCCGCATGACATGATGGTGCGGTCCGCATGAAGTTCTGAATATCCTTGCTTCCATGATCTTTGACACTTGAGCAGGTTTCACTCCATTTCGAGCCGATTTTTGACTTTCGTCATCTTGTTGCTCAAACCTGCAATCAAGCGCAACTTATAAGCATTCTGGGTTTATTTTATGGCAAATCATACATAAAGCATAGGCAAGTATGGGCATAAAACGTGTTAAAATCACAGTTACCAGGCCCAAGGGTCGACTTTTGGGTTGATTTTTTAGTTTTTGATAAAGATTGAAGCTTTATTATCCGAAATAGTTTCTTATGTGTTTTATTTGTGCTTTGAAATTATTTTAGCTAAATTTGAGCCGTTCGGAGGTTATTTCACTCGAGAAGTTCATTTTAGAGTAGCAGTCTAGCTTCTTTGAGGTAAGTATCTTGCCTAACCTTGTGTGGGTGAACTACCACTTAGGATTTGAGTCTTTTATGCTAATTATATCATGGAAAGTCTGTGTACGCGAGGTGACAAGTACGTGCGCGAGCTTATTTGTGAAAAATTTACCCTTTAGGGCTCGTAGGTTCTTATGTTCATTAGATATGAAGTTGTTTTATTATGTTAAGTTTTTCCATTTACTAGTTTCATCTCTATGTGTTTTATTTGGAATTAATTGCTTCATGTTCCACTCTTAATGCCTATTTGACTCATGTGTGCCTTAGCTGAAGTTGTTGCCTCTTCGATTGCCATGCTATCCTTTCCTAACTGGTTATCTTTATTTGCAATTATTTATCTCTCTTCTGTAATTGTTTATCCTTATTTGTAATTATCGACTCGTGATAACACTCTTGTTGTTGAATTGCACTTATGCGGAGATCATTGCTACACAATATCTCTTCATTGTAGAGCCATTGGTGGTATCGTTATTTTCTGTTGTGTCTTTCCTTGTGAGTTCGTTTCTTCCATTTCCTTGAGCTCTAGAATTTCTTAGTTGATTTATTTGTCGTACTCTTGTGTTATTATAATTATTGTTATGATGCACGAGGGTTTTATCGTGTAGTTTTTATTGTGATGCAAGGGGTTCCTGCCGTTCAGTTGTTATTGTGATGCACGAGGTTTCTGCCGTGCGGTTGTTATTGTGATGCACGAGATTTCTATCGTGCGGATGTTATTGTGTTGCACGAGGTTTCTGCCGTGCTATTGTTACTATTAATATTTGCACATACGACGTGCAACGCGGGCTATATATGTGGGTTGCGCATGTGGAGAGACAAGGTGGGAATATTATTATACACGTGTGGCGAGACAAGGCGGACATTTACTTTATTATTGCGCACTTGACGAGACAAGATGGGCCATGTTGGGGATTGATTGTGATGACTTGCGATGGCCTGTGAGAATTGTTATTGTTGTTATTTGTTTAGTGGTGTGCCTACTCTGTGTGAGTTATACCGTGTTCATTTAATGGTGATCGTTTCTTATGTGCCTTTCATTGTTGCTACTCTTACTTGTTGACTGGAAGTGTGATAGAACACTAGCACAAGTATACACTCAGTTAATCACCCCTAGCGATTCAAGAAATGGATCCTGATGTTGTTGATCCTTTCTACACAGCCTCATCTATTTTCCTCTACGTGAGAAGGGTTCTATTGGCACGTGCGTCGTCCGTATAGTTATTAGCTGCAATGAGGGCACAAGATGCCAAGTGTTTAGGGTTCACAAATTGGGACACATGAATTATGAATTTGAGGTTTTGTACCTCGTGGAGATTATTGGATAAAACCTGGTGTGAAAGTGGTTATTCTCATCTAGTTTCTACCTATCATTCCTTTGATTGTTTTCACCGGATTTAAATTGTGTTCAAATTACTCTTCTGTGTTATTACTTGTGGTGCTCCGCGGTTAATGGTAGTTTCTATTTCCTATGGTAAGCATTGTACCATTATTGTCATTATGCGTAGTTTTGTTGTACTTTGTTAGTTCTCCACTTATACTTGCTCAGGTTATTTAGTCCAGTAGGTGTCTTGACTATTCCTTGTCACTACTCCACTGAGGTTAGTCTTGATACTTTCTGGGTACCGTTGTGGTGTACTCATACTACGCTTCTGCACATTTTTGCTGCAGATCCGGGTATTTCGGAGTCAGCCGATCGTTAGCTAGCTGTACGGATTTTGCTATGGAAACTCAAGGTAAAACTGATGTTGCGTTCGCAAGCTTCGGAGTCACCTTCTGATGTTGTGTTTATACTGTTTGTCCTTATTTCAAAATAGTTGTATTTGCAGACCTCCTAGTAACTTAGTAGAGCTTATGAGTTGTACTACCGATTTTGGGATTTGTAAATTTTTAAAGAGTTTTCTTTTTTGAAATTGTGAGATGTTGGTTAAATATTATTGCTATTTTCATTAATATTAGGCTTACCTAATCCCTAAGGCTAGGTGACATCACGACACCCAACAGAGGAAATTTGGGTCGTGACAAATTGGTATCAGAGCTCTAGGTTCATAGGTGCTACGAGTTATAAGCGAGTTTAGTAGAGTCTTGTGGATCGGTACGGAGACGTCTGTACTTATGTTCGAGAGGCTACAGAACTATTAGGACAGTTTCACTTCGTTCATTTCTATCGTGCGAGTTTATTGGTCTCGGAGTTTAAGCTTTTCTCATTTCGTTCTCTCACGAATGGTGAGGACAAGAGCTGCTGTTATTGATGATGCTGCCTCGGTAGCAGGTGTCCCTAGGGGCAGAGGCAGAGGCCGAAGAGGATCACATGCCGCAACTAGGGCACCTACCAGAGCAGCAGTTGAGGAGCCGCCATAGCTCCTGTTGGGGGACAGGTACCGAAGGCGCATGTTGTTACCCCCGGACTTCAGGAGACATTAGCACAAATCCTTAGTATGTTTGGTACATTGGCTCAGGCGGAGTTGATTCCGGTTGCACCATCTACTTCACAGACTGGGGGAGGAGCTCAGACTCCCGTCGCCCGTACTCCAAAGCAGCGCGTTCTCGTTGGTCAGGTTTCAGGTGTCATGGCGACACATCCTGTGGTTCCAGTTTAGCCTGTGGTTAGGGCAGCAACATCTGAGGAAGAGCAGCTTAGACTTGCAAGGTTCAAGAAGTATGACCCTCCTACTTTAAGTGGTTTGGCTTCAGAGGGTGCATAGGGTTTTCTAGGAAGTGCCACTGCATTCTCCGTGCTATGGTATTGTGGAGACGAGTGAGGTTGCTTTTACTACATTCCAGCTTAGGGAAGCAGTTTATCAGTGGTGGCGGGCGTATGAGTTAGGTAGCCCGGCTGATGCAGCTTCACTTACATGGGGTCAGTTTTCAGAAATGTTCCTGAGAGAGTTTGTCCTCAGTCCCTTCAGGATGCATGGCGCGCGGAGTTTGAGCAGCTGCGCTAGGGCACTATATCAGTGTTAGAGTATGCCATTAGATTCAGTGATGTGGCCAGACATGCACCTGCTTTGATCGCTACAGTTAGAGAGCGAGTCCATCGGCTCATTGAGGGTCTCGGACATGATATTCGGTTTAGTATGGCCGGGGAGTTGGAGTCGGATGTTTCATTTCAGCAGGTGGTAGGAATCGCTCGCCGATTGGAGGGCATGTGAGACCAGGAGAGAGAAGACAGGTGGGGCTAGGACAGAGAGGGCAGGAGAAGTCAGGAGAGAGAGGACAGGGAGACTAGGAGGCCTCGCAGAGTGGAGAGATCTACTGGTCCTTATTTTGGTGGCAGGGTACAGCATGATAGAGGTTATTTAGGTCAGCGAGTTCAGTTTTGCCTTCAAGCTTTGCACGGTGTTTCAGGTGCTCATGGGTCTCAGAGTACCCATACCGCATAGTTACCACAGCCACGTTAGTAGAGAGGTTGCTTCAAGTGTGGAGATACCATCCACATGGTGAGAGATTGTCCCAGACTCCGGACAGATGTGTCACAATGGGGTATCCAGACGAGTACAGGGCGCCCAAGAGGGGGAGCCCCGACCCGTTGATGTGTTTCACACAGTAGGTGTGAGGCCGTTGCACCAGGTGATGTTATACATGTATCTTTTGAGTTGTTATAGAGGAGCACCATTCAAATTTTGTTTCGATTCTGCTTATTGGGGTAAGTCCTCCTAGCTTGCTTCACATGTGGGTGAGTTTCGTGATTTAGTATTCTGCTTATTTGTTTACCCTGGTTGGGAGACTCTGTAGTGATATCCCGAGTCTATCATTTGTTTTTATTCATTATTGATAGTTACGAGACTAGAAGTGAATTCTTGTTGTCCATTACGGTAGTTTTGATGTGATTCCTAAGTAATTTGGTTATGATTTGTGATTTAGATGCATCACCGGGGTGATAGTTCAGTAAGTGTTGTGATTTTAATGGCGATATTGAATTAGTAGAAGGTTTCTGTCATAACCCTAAAGCGGACCCGATCGTGATGGCGCCTATCGTGAAACTAGGCCAGCCGACACAAACCCCCCAAGCAGCTAAACCATTATAATAAATCATTTAAAGTCATTAATAAGCTTAAAAACCCAAAATAAAGAGTAGAATAGAACAATGCGGAAACAAACACAACCCGACATCGGAGTGTCACCAGTCGTGAGCATCTAAAATCCGTCTAAGAGTATGAAAAGACAACATAGTTTAATACAAGGCTAGTACAAATTGAAATGAAGATAGGAAGGAGAAGCACTGGGCTGCGAACGCCGAGCAGCTACCTAGTCAACTCCAAACAAGCCTGCTGGAAAGCAAATCAGCAATCGCTAGCGTGAACTGAGACTCCTGAATCTGCACACAGGGTGCAGGGAGTGATGTGAGTACGCTAACTCAGTAAGTAATAAAAGTAAAGGCAGCTGAGCGATAAGAAAACACGTAAAACACATCATGATACTACAACAAAATAGTATAAAACCAGGACAATGCAATAAAATAGTAAAAGCTCGTAAAACAACTTTGTTCAGTAAAAACCTCTTTAAAACATCTTTCAGTAGTTCAAACGAGTGATGAAAACAGGGAGAAAAGGATAGAAACATGAATAAATACCATCAGAACCAGCCCCTCGGGCTATCTCACAATAACTCGTATCATCCCCTCGGGCAATAACATGAAACAACAACAGCCCCTCGGGCAATATCACAGCTCACACTGGGTACTCGCGCTCACTGGGGGTGTACAGACTCCGGGAGAGGCTCCTTACAGCCCAAGAGCAATAACAAGCCATCTCGTGGCATAATCAAACAGGCTCTCGGCCTCATATCAAGCCACATCGTGGCGTAACAGATCAGGCCCTCGGCCTCATAATCATGAATCAGTACAAAACTGTTGCGGCGCGCAGCCCGATCCCATAGTATCCTCACAACACAGGCCCTCAGCCTCACTCAGTCAGAAATCTCTCAAGCCACTCGGGCAACAATAAAACATGATACTCAACCCAAAATATCATTTAAAAATATCAAAATAGAGTAAATATGGCTGAGTTATGAAAACAGTAGAATACAGCATGACCGAGTACAAATGTGAAGTCAAAACAGTGAGGAATAGTAGTAAAAATCCCCCAAGGGTCCAAAACGGTCGGCACGAGGCCCAAATATGGAATTCAGCCCAAAACATGCTAATACTTTCGAAAACACAATGATAGCAAATAGTTTTCAATCAAATATGCGGTTAAACAGTCGTACGGGACGGACTAAGTCACAATCCCCAATGGTGCACGACCCCACGCTCGTCATCTAGCGTGTGTGTCTCCTCTGTGTAGCACAACGATGTGAAATCCGGGGTTTCATACCCTCAAGACAGCATTTACAATCATTACTTACCTCAATCCGATCTAAACTCTAGCCCGCAATGCCTTTGCCTCTCGAATCGGCTTCCGGATGCTCCAAATCTAACCAAAAACAGATTTAGACCATCAAAAATATGCTAAGGGAACAAATCCCACTCGAAAATAACCAATTTACATCAACGAATCCTGAAATTGGCCAAACCCGACCCCCGGGCCCACGTCTCAGATTCCGATAAAAATCACAAAACTAGAATCCTTACACTCTCACGAGTTCACACATACCATGTATACCAAAATCCAACCACAAATGACCCCTCAAATCCCTAATTTAAGGTCTCCTATACTATTGAAATCCCTCTAGTGGTGTATGAATTGTATGAGTTGTGGTTGTTTAGGTCATGTGAACCTCCTTTTTGATTAATGAAAGTTTTATAAAAAAAACTCATGTGATAAGTAAGCAACTAATGATAGTGTAGATTGATAATGATTTATTTATATGCATGTAGTATGTTGGAGCGGTTAAATTATGCGGGACTCATTGAAGTGACTAATTTATGTGCAAAATGTAGCAAGTGATTGAATATGTGCAATTGTTGAGGTAATGAATTGTATACCAGCTGTAGGGATAGTTGTAATTGTATAATGGTACTTGGAATTGTGTTTCGGGGGCTCTCTGACAGGTAGATATGTCTAAATTACAAAGGAAACTCTGGTAAAATTTTTCAAAAATATGGGAGTTAGTGAAAATTGGGAGTCTGCATATCATGTTTTCAAAAAAAAAACCAACTGATTTTCAAGATCCTCATTCGAGGACGAATGATTTTAAGTGGGGGAGAATGTAAGGTCCCGTAAAAATTTGTGCTCGAAACCTAGTAGCTCGTAGGGTCAGGTTCCGAATATGTGTTGGGAATCGCCGCGGTTCGGACCCATTGTACTGATCTAAGTATTTAAAAATCAAAGAACCAAGTTTTTCCAGAAAAGTGTTATTTTGCGGTCCAGAATGCGGTCGCAAATCATGTATGCGGATCGCATTTCTGCCGCAGATTGAGTCAGTGGTTTGGTTAAAATTAAGGTCAAAATACGGTCCATTATGCGACCGCATAACTGATATGCGGACCGCATTTCTATCGCAAAGTGAGTCAATGTGTCAGTCAAATTTGAGGTAAAAAATGCGGTGCATTATGCGACCGCAAATTGGGTATGCGGACCGCATTTCCGCCGCAGACCCAAACAGGAGGATTGGATTTTTGGAGCACTTTTGCGGTCCATTCTGCGGACCGCATTTCATCTCTGCGGTCACAAAGTGCGACCGCATATCTGACTCGGGTATGTATTTTTCTAAATTTTAAACCCGACCCCCTTTTTAATAAAATACCCCAACCCCTCATTTTAACGAGTTTTCGGAACAAAATAAGAGAGAGGAAGAGAGGGTTCTTGAGAGAGAAAGTCATCTTCATCAAATTTGATTCTTCAAAACTATCCGGGCCGGGAAATTTCAAAGTGATTATCTTCATCCCCATTCTTGCAGGTAAAATCCCTAACATTTTTTCATTGATTTTCAGGTTTAAACTAAGGGGGGGGGGGAGTCTCATGCATTGATTCTTGAAAATAATGGTTGAAAACATACATGCATGCCTTTTTAAAACCTAAAATCTAGTAAGAGGAATCGGGTAGGAGTAAAGGATTATACAAGAGGAGTTGATAACCTAAATAAGTTTGAGTAGAAATTGTGAACTTCAATTCTAAGTCATATGTGTTAACTTGTTCACTAGATTGACGTTGCTAGACTATTTGGTGAGTTGAAAATAGGAGTTAAAAAGGGAATTCGGCTCCAGGTATGTATGGCTAACTTTGACCTTTGTAAAATCACCTTGGTTGGTGTACGGATATTTGGTATGTGATATCTATGTGGATTATGTGTGAAATTCTTGCGATTGGTATGATTTGAGTGTTCATGGTTAAGTCTCCCGGTATAATGGTGTAAGTAATTGGCAATAAACCAAATGGGTGATTGTGAAAGTGTTATGTGGTAAGAGCTGAGAAACAAATGATGGAAGGAAATCGTAAATGATGCAATTGGAACAACTGTGGCAATAACATATATTGCTTGTCGTGGGCAATTATTGTTGTGACATAAAATGCATATTAGTTGTTGAATATGATGGAAATGGTATTGTTGGTTATGGAAATTCTTTGTGAATTGCTGTTGTTATTCCTTGAGAATTGTTGTTGTAATCCTTGAGAATTGTTGTTGTTGTTCTTTGTGAAGTGTTGTTGTTGTTGTTGTGTTGTTTGTGAATTGTGATTGTTCGGTGGAATTGGGTTGCGCGCCGCAACACGAAGTAATAAGGTGTGGGTTGTGGTGATAAGGGTGGCCGAGGTAATAAGGGTGGAAAGTGATCGAAATCACTATTGAAATAAAAATATGAGAAAAATTGTGAAATCATTGATGTGAAAATGTTGAAGGGGAAATGGAGAGATTGTAAACTTGCTTGGCTTGATTGTTTCCTTTCATGTGTATTTGATTGTGGATTCCATTACTACTTGTTACTTGTGTATGGTTTGAGTTTGCTTAGGGCAAAGTTTGTTCATACATACCAGTAAAATTCAAATGTACTGACGTGCCTTTTGCCGGGGGCGCTACATTCGTGTTATGATTGTAGGTGGATCCATAGCAGGTACTCCAGTCCACCGACCGTAGCTCCCCTTCACTTCTCGTCAGCTGAATTGGCGAGCCCCTTTCCTCTCGGGGCCCTGCGTGGCTCATGCCGCTTTTATTCTGGAAGTCTTGTTTTGGTATTTTGTAAGGTATAGCCGGAGCCTTGTTACCGGCAAGTATTATATCATCCTTTTGTATGCTTAGAGGCTCCGTAGACAGTAAATGTGGGTTACGAACTTATGTAAATATATATTTTGTATGTTGGGAGATGTAAGTTGGAAACCTCATTAAGTAACCATGTATGTTATGTATGTTTTGTAAGAAGGTGTTTTAATTATAAATGACTAATTCCTTGATTAANTAGGAGTTAAAAAGGGAATTCGGCTCCAGGTATGTATGGCTAACTTTGACCTTTGTAAATCACCTTGTTTGGTGTACGAATATTTGGTATGTGATATCTACGTGGATTATGTGTGAAATTCTTGTGATTGGTATGATTTGAGTGTTCATGGTTAAGTCTCCCGATATAATGGTGTAAATAATTGGCAATAAACCAAATGGGTGATTGTGAAAGTGTTATGTGGTAAGAGCTGAGAAACAAATGATGGAAGAAAATCGTAAATGATGCAATTGGAACAACTGTGGTAATAACATATATGGCTTGTCGTGGGCAATTATTGTTGTGACATAAAATGCATATGAGTTGTTGAATATGATGGAAATGGTATTGTTGGTTATGGAAATTCTTTGTGAATTGTTGTTGTTGTTCTTTGTGAAGTGTTGTTGTTGTTGTTGTGTTGTTTGTGAATTGTGATTGTTCGGTGGGATCGGGTTGCGCGCCGCAACACGAAGTAATAAGGTGTGGGTTGTGGTGATAAGGGTGGCCGAGGTAATAAGGGTGGCCGAGGTAATAAGGGTGGAAAGTGATCGAAATCACTATTGAAATGAAAATATGAGAAAGTTGTGAAATCATTGATGTGAAAAATGTTGAAGGGGAAATGGAGAGATTGTAAACTTGTTTGGCTTGATTGTTTCCTTTCATGTGTGCTTGATTGTTGATTCCATTATTACTTGTTACTTGTGTATGGTTTGAGTTTACTTAGGGCAAAGTTTGTTCATACATACAAGTACAATTCAAATGTAATGACGTCCCTTTTGCCGGGGGCGCTACATTCGTGTTATGATTGTAGGTGGATCCATAGCAGGTACTCCAGTCCACCGACCGTAGCTCCCCTTCACTTCCCGTCAGCTAAATTGGTGAGCCCCTTTCCTCTCGGGGCCCTGCGTGGCTCATGCCGCTTTTATTCCGGAAGTCTTGCTTTGGTATTTGTGTAAGGTATAGCCAGAGCCTTGTTACCGGCAAGTATTGTATCATCCTTTTGTATCCTTAGAGGCTCCGTAGACAGGAAATGTGGGTTGTGAACTTATGTAAATATGTGTTTTGTACGTTGGGCGATGTAAGTTGTAAACCACGCTAAATAACCACGTATGTTATGTATGTTTTGTTATAATGGCTATTTCTTTTGATTAATGAATAATGAAAACACGGGGTAACACGTGGGATAGGAAAGGCACCCAGGTCCGTTTGACTGGGGCTAACCGGTCGAGCGCCGGTCATGTCCCTCGGTTTTGGGGCGTGAAAAACCACTCAAAATCACAAAGGACCAAATATATATGTTCTGCCCAGATAAAGCGCTTCTGCGGTCAGAAACTTGCACCTGCGGTCCCAGGTGCGCATCTGCGCAAATCACTTAAGCGCCCAATACCACACCTGCGATAAGAAATCCCGCACATACATCATCGCAGGTGCGCTCGAACAACTGCTTCTGTGGTTCTAGCTCCCATATCCATTTCCGCATCTGCGACCCACTGGGCGCTTCTGCGATCCCGCACCTGCGGTCCCTAAGCTGTAGGTGCGGTTATGACAGACTTAAACAACTTGAGCTGCTAATTTCCAACTTCAACTTCCCGTCAACCATCCGAAATCACCCCGAGGCCCCCGGGATCTCCAAAAGCACAAACAAGTCATATTCCACTATCCAAAATTATACCAATTTTCGAAACACCTAAACCAACATCGAATCAACCAAATAACATCGGATTCAAGCCTAAGGTTCAAAAAACTTCAAAATTCCGCTTTTGATCAAAGAGTCTATCAAACCTCGTCTGAATGACCTAAAATTTTGCACACACGTCACAAATGACACGACGGACCTACTCCAACTTCCGAAATTCCATTCCGACCCCTATATCAAAATCTCACATATCAACCAGAAAATGCCAAAGTTCCAACTTCGCCAATTCAAGCCTAAATCTACTTCGAACCTCCAAAACACGTTCCGACCATGCTCCTAAGTCCCAAATTACCTCCCGAAGCTATCCGAACCATCGGAATTCACATCTGAGCCCTTCTTCACATAAGTCAATATCCGATTGACTTTTCCAACCTAAGCTTACTCAAAAGAGACTAAGTGTCTCATTCCTTTCCAAAACCTCTCCGAAACCAAACCAACCAACCCGATAACGCATAATATACCTGAACAAGACAATAAGAAGCATAAATAGGGGAAGCGAAGCGGTAACTCATGAAACGACCGGCCGGGTCGTTACATCCTCCCCCTCTTAAAAAAATGTTCATCCTCGAACGAGTCAAGAAACATACCTGAAGCCTCAAATAGGTGGGGATATCTTCTCCGCATCTCCCGCTCGGTCTCCCAGTTAGCCTCCTCCACGGGTCTACCTCTCCATCGCACTTTTACTGAAGCTATATCCTTTGACCTTAACTTTCGAACCTGATGCTCCAAAATAGCTACTGGCTCCACATCATAATCAAATCATCATCTAACTGAACCGTGCTGAAATCCAAAACATGAGACGGATCGCCTATCTACTTCCGGAGCATAGAAACATGAAATACCGGATGCACACTCAATAAGCTGGGTGGCAAAGCAAGCTCATAAGCCATCTCCCCAATCCTCCGAAGCACCTCAAAAGGCCCAATGAACCGAGGACTCAACTTACCCTTCTTCCTAAATCTCATAACACCCTTCATGGGTAAAACCTTCAGTAGAACCTTCTCACCAACCATGTAGGACACATCCCGAACCTTTCTGTCAGCATAACTCTTTTGTCTCGACTGCGCTGTACGAAGCCTCTCCTGAATCACCTTCACCTTGTCTAAAGAATCCTGCACCAAGTCTGTACCCAAAAGCCTAGCCTCACCCGGCTCAAACCAACCAACTGGAGATCTACACCGCCTCCCATACAAAGCCTCATATGGAGCCATCTGAATACTCGATTGGTAACTGTTGTTATAAGCAAACTCTGCGAGCGGTAGAAACTGATCCCATGACCCTCCAAAATCAATGACACAAGTGCGCAACATGTCCTCCAATATCTGAATAGTGCGCTCGGACTGCCCGTCCGTTTGAGGGTGAAAAGCGGTGCTCAACTCAACCTGAGTACCCGACTCTCGTTGTACAGACCTCCAAAACAGTGAAGTAAACTGAGTACCTCTATCTGAAATGATGGAAACTGGGACACCATGCAAACGAACAATCTCCCGGATATATATCTCTGACAACCGCTCTGAAGAATAGGTAGTACACACAGGAATGAAGTGCGCGGACTTGGTCAGCCGATCCACAATCACCCAAATAGCATCGAACTTCTTCAAAGTCCGTGGGAGCCCAACTACAATGTCCATGGTGATCCGCTCCCACTTCCACTCTGGAATATCCATCTGCTGAAGCAAGCCGCCCGGTCTCTGATGCTCATATTTTACCTGCTGACAATTGAGACACCGAGCTACAAATCCCACAATGTCCTTCTTCATTCTCCTCCACCAATAATGCTGTCTCAAATCCTGATACATCTTCGCGGCACACGGATCAATGGAATACCGCGAACTATGGGCCTCCTCCAGAATTAACTCCCGAAGCCCATCCACATTGGGCACACATATCCGACCTTGCATCCTCAATACCCCATTATCACCAATAGTCATATCTCTGGCATTGTCATGCTGAACTCTGTCCTTAAGGAAAAGCAAATGAGGATCATCATACTGGCGCTCTCTAATGCGATCAAATAAAGAAGACCGAGAAATCACACAAGCCAATACGCGATTGGGCTCCGAAATACCTAACCTCACGAACCGATTGGTCAAGGCCTGAACATCAACTACAAGAGGCCTCTCCCTGACCGGAATATACGCCAAACTCCCCATACTCATCGCCTTCCTACTCAAGGTATCGGCCACCATATTGGCCTTCCCCGGATGATACAAAATAGTAATATCATAGTCCTTTAGCAACTCCAACCATCTCTGCTGCCTCAAATTGAGATCCTTCTGCTTGAACAAGTGCCGGACGCTACGATGATCTGTAAACACCTCACAAGACACACCATACAAGTAATGCCTCCAAATCTTCAACACGTGAACAATGGCAGCCAACTCCAAATCATGAACAGGGTAGTTCTTCTCATGGGGCTTCAACTAACGAGAAGCATAAGCAATGACTCTACCCTCCTGCATCAACACACACCCAATACCAACTCTCGAAGCATCACAATACACGGTATATGAACCTGAAGCTGATGGCAAAACTAACACTGGAGCTGTGGTCAAGGCTGTCTTGAGCTTCTGAAAGCTCTCCTCACACTCATCCGACCACATGAAAGGAGCACCCTTTTGAGTCAACTTGGTCAAGGTAATGCTATAGATGAAAATCCCTGAACAAACCAACGGTAATAACCCGCCAAACCAAGAAAGCTACGAATCTCTGTGGCTGAGGACGGTCTGGGCCAACTCTGAGCCGCCTCTATCTTCTTCGGATCAACATGAATACCCTCACTAGACACCACGTGCCCCAAGAAAGCCACTGAACTGAGCCAAAACTCACACTTGGAGAACTTTGCATAAAGCTTCCCTCCCTCAATCTCTGCAACACAACTCTCAAATGCCCCATGTGCTCCTCCTGACTACGCGAATACACTAGAATATCATCAATGAAAACTATGACAAACGAACCGAGATAAGGACGAAACACACTGTTTATCAAATACATGAACGCTGCTGGGGCATTGGTCAGCCCAAAAAACATCACCAGGAACTTATAATGACCATATCGGGTCCTGAAAACCATCTTATGAATATCTGAGTCCCTGATCTTCAACTGGTGATAACCTGAACGGAGATCAATCTTGAAGAACACTCTCGCTCCCTGAAGCTGGTCAAACAAATCATCAATGCGAGGCAGGGGATACTTGTTCTTAATGGTAACCTTGTTCAACTACCTATAATCAATGCACATCCTCATCGTTCCATCCTTATTTTTCACAAATAGAATAGGCGCACCCCAAGGTGACATGCTAGGCCGAATGAACCCCTTATCAAGGAGTTCCTAAAGCTGCTCCTTCAACTCCGCTGGTGCCATATGATACGGTGGAATAGATATGGGCTGAGTGCCCAGCACCAGATCAATACTGAAATCAATATACCTGTCTGGTGGCATGCCCGGCAGGTCCGCAGGAAACACATCGGGAAAATCCCTCACAACAGGAACAGAATCAATGCTAGGAGCCTCTGCACTGACATCCCTCACAAAGGCTAAGTATGAAAGACAACCTTTCCCAACCATCCGTTGGCCTTCAAGAACGAAATCACCCTACTAGGGACAAAATCAGTTGAACCTCGCCACTCAATTCGTCGCACACTCGGCATAGCCAATGTCACTGTCTTAGCATGACAGTCCAAAATAGCACGACACGGAGATAGCCAATCCATGCCCAGTATTATATCAAAGTCCACCATACAAAGCAATAACAGGTCCACTCGGGTCTTTAGACCCCCAATAGTCACCACATACGGCCGGTACACACGGTCTACAATAATAGTATCGCCCACCAGAGTAGTTACACGAACAGATGAAACAAGAGACTCACGGGGCGTATCCAATTGATGAGCAAAATATGATGACACATATGAAAAAGTGGAACCAGGATCAAATAACACAGAGGCATCTCTACGGCAAACTGAGACAATACCTGTAATCACAGCATCTGAAGTAATAGCATCGGGTCTATCTGGGAGTGCATAGAAAGGGGCCTGACCGCCACCTGATCGACCTCCCCCTCTAGGGCGACCCCTAGTTGACTGACCTCCACCCCTAGCTAGCTGGGTGGGTGGTGGTGAAGTAACTGGCGCTGAAGCCGATGGCTGACTCCTCTGCTGAGACGAACCCCCAAGATGACGAGGACACTGCCTCCATATGTGACCCAACTTTCCATACTCATAACAACTCCCCGGTGCTGGAGACGGGGACTGAAGGGAACTCCTAGCGTCGGAATGACTAGTAGATGTACCTGGCATAAAAGAGCCCTGAACTGATGGAGCACGGGATGAACTCTAGGCTGGAAGGGCACTGAATGATGAATGGACCTGATGAGAACTGTGGGAACCATGACTCGATGACGCCCCACAATAACCTGTGCGAGCTGACTGAGCATGTCTGAATGGACGGCCTTTGCCGTGCTGAAACTGACCTCTCGAAGGAGCACCACCATAACTACCAAATCCCCGAGGCCTCTTGGCCTTCCTTTCATCTCGCTCCTGGCGACAAACTGACTCAATCTTGTGAGCAATGTCAACAACCTCCTCAAAAGTAGCACCAGACACCCTCTCCCTGGTCATGAGAATCTGAAGCTGATACGTGGCGCCATCAACGAACCTCGTAATCCTATCTCTCTCCATAGGAACCAACCAAACAGAATGACGAGCTAACTCCGAGAACCTCATCTCATACTGCGTCACAATCATATCTTCCTGATGCAACTGCTCGAACTGCCTGTGCAGCTCCTCTCTGCGAGACTGTGGCACATATATCTCCAAAAAGAGAACGGAGAACTACTTCCAGGTTAGGGGTGCTGCACCAACAGGCCTACGCCTCTCATAAGCCTCCCACCAAGTGAAGGCAGCTCTAGAAAACTGAAAAGTAGTAAATGCGACCCCGCTGGTCTCCAGAATACCCGCTGTACGAAGAATCCTCTGACACTTGTCCAAGAAACCTTGGGCATCCTCGTCATCTGTACCACTGAAAATCGGAGGCTGAAGTCTACCAAACCTCTCCAATCTGCGTTGCTCGTCCCCTGGCATAGCAGGAGCTACATAGTCCTGAACAGCTGCAACCGGCTGGGCTAGAGGTGCCCACGGTGTCTGAAGTCCCTGCACGACCTGCTCAGGTGTGCGAGCGACGGGAGTCTGAGTACCTCCCCTGGCCTGAGAAGTAACTGCGGCGTAGTAACTGAGACCGCCTGAGCTAGGCCAGTGCAATAAAATTTGGGCCAGGGCCTCCTGAAGACCTGGAATCACAATGGGCACAGCTGGTGCCTGAGCTGGTGCTTTTGGAGCGTCCACAACTGGGACCTGATCATGAACTGGGGCGGCTAGTAGATCTACAGGTGCTGCCCTAGCTGCTGCGCGGGCTACACCCCTGCCCCTACCACGGCCTCGACCGCATCCTCAGCCTCTAGTGGCTCCAGCTGGTGGTACTTGTGGTCGTCCATCCTAACCAATAGCACGTGTCCTCACACCTGTGAGAGAATAGAATAACAAAAGTTTAGTACTCGGATCAACAGATTCGCACGACAAGAATTTTAAGAATATGAAGTTTTCCTAAAGGTTCTGCAGCTTCCGGAGGATAAATACAGACGTCTCCGTACCAATCTGCGAGACTCTACTAAACCTGCTCATAACTTGTGAGACCTATGTAACCTAGGCTCTAATACCAACTTGTCACGACCCTAAACGGGACCCGGTCATGATGGAGCCTATCATGAAACTAAGCCAGTTGACACAAACCCCTAAACCAGTTAAGCCGTTAAAATAAATCATTTAAAGTCATTAATAAGCTAAAAATTCCAAAATAAAGAGTACAATAGAACAATGCGGAAACAAACACAGCCCGACATCGGGGTATCACCAGTCATGAGCATCTAAATCCATCTAAGAGTATGAAAAGACAACATAGTTTAATAAAAGGCTAGTACAAAGTGAAATGAAGATAGGAAGGAGAAACACTAGGCTGCGAACGCCGGGCAGCTACCTAGTCAACTCCGAACAAGCCTACTAGAAAGCAAATCAGCAATCGCTAGCGTGACCCGAGACTCCTGAATCTGAACACAGGGTGCAGGGAGTAATGTGAGTATGCCAACACAGTTAGTAATAAAAGTAAAGGCAGCTGAGCGATAAGAAAACACGTAAAACATAGCATGATACTACAACAAAACAGTATAAAACCAGGACAATGCAATAAAACAATAAAAGCTCGTAAAACAACCTAGTTCAGTAAAATCCTTTTTAAAATATCTTTCAGTAGTTCAAACGAGTGATAAAAACAGGGAGAAAAGGATAGAAACATGAATAAATACCAACAGAACCAGCCCCCGGGCTATCTCACAATCACTCGTATCAGCCCTTCGGGCAATTACATGAAACAACAAAAGCCCCTCGAGCAATATCACATCTCATACTGGGTACCCGCGCTCACCGGGGGTGTACAGACTCCGGGAGGGGCTCCTTACAGCCTAAGCGCAATAACAAGCCATCTTGTGGCATAATCAAACAAGCTCCCAGCCTGATATCAAGCCACCTCATGGCGTAACAGATCAGGCCCTCGGCCTCAAAATCATGAATCAGTACAACATTGTTGCATCGCAGCCCGATCCCATAGTATCCTCAAAACACAGGCCCTCAGCCTCACTCAAAAATCTCTCAAACCACTCGGGCAACAGTAAAACATGATGCTCATCCCAAAATATCATTTAAAAATATCAAAATGGAGTAAATATGGCTGAGTTATGAAAACAGTGGAATACAGCATGACTGAGTACAAATGTGAAGTCAAAACAATGAGGAATAGTAGTAAAAATCCCCTAAGGGTCCAAAACGGTTGGCACGAGGCCCAAATATGGCATTTAGCCCAAAACATGCTAATACTTTTCAAAACACAATGATAGCAAACAGTTTTCAATTAAATATGTTGTTAAACAGTCGTACGGGACAAACTAAGTCACAATCCCCAAAGGTGCACGACCCCACGCTCGTCATCTAGCGTGTGCGTCACCACAAAGTAGCGCAACGATGTGAAATTCGGGGTTTCATACCCTCAGGGCAGCATTTACAATCATTACTTACCTCAATACGGTCCAAACTCTAGCCCGCGATGCCTTTGCCTCTCGAATCGACCTCCGGATGCTCCAAATCTAACCAAAAATAGATTTATACCATCAAAATATGCTAAGGGAACAAAGCCCACTCGAAAATAACCAACTTACATCAACGAATCCCGAAATTGGCCAAACCCGACCCCCGGGTCCACGTCTCGAATTCCGATAAAAATCACAAAACTAGAATACTTACACTCTCACGAGTTCACACATACCAAGTATACCAAAATCCAACCACAAATGACCCCTCAAATCCCAAATTTAAGGTCTCCAATTCCCAAGCCCTAAACCCCCAATTTGCTACTGATTTTCCATAGATTTGGAGCATACAAATGTTAAAATTCATCAAAGAAACAAGTTTAGGGTCCAAAAACCTTACCTCCACGAAACCCTCTTGAACTCCCTCTTCAAATTGCTATCCAAAGCTTTCTCCCGAATGAAATATGGTGAAAAACCACTCAAAATCACGAAGGACCAAATATATATGTTCTGCCCCAGCTAAACCGCTTCTGCGGTCACAAATTTGCACCTGCGGTCCCAGGTGCGCATCTGCGCAACACTTAAGCGCGCAATACCGCACCTGCGATAAGAAATCCCGCACCTGCATCATCGCAGGTGCGCTCGAACAACCGCTTCTGTGGTTCCAGCTTCCATATCCATTTCCGCATCTACGACCCACCGGGCACTTCTGCAAGCCTGCACCTGCAGTCCCCAAGCCGCAGGTGCGGTTATGATAGACTTCAGCAGCTTCAGCTGCAAATTTCCAACTCCAACTTCCCATCAACCATCCGAAATCACCCTGAGGCCCCCGGGACCTCAACCAAAAGCACAAACAAGTCATATTCCACTATCCAAACTTATACCAATCTTCGAAACACCTAAACCAACATCGATTCAACCAAATAACATCGGATTCAAGCCTAAGGTTCCAAAAACTTCCAAATTCCTCTTTCGATCAAAGAGTCTATCAAACCTCGTTCGAATGACCTGAAATTTCGCACACACGTCACAAATGACACGATGGATCTACTCCACCTTCCGGAATTCTATTCCGACCCCTATATCAAAATCTCACCTATCAACCGAAAAATTCCAAAATTCCAACTTCGCCAATTCAAGCCTAAATCTACTCTGAACCTCTAAAACACGTTCCGACCACGCTGCTAAGTCCCAAATCACCTCCTGAAGCTATCTGAACCATCATAATTTACATCCGATCCCTTCTTCACATAAGTCAACATCCAGTTGACTTTTCCAACCTAAGCTTACTCAAAAGAGACTAAGTGTCTTATTCCTTTCCAAAACCTCTCCGAACCCGAACCAATCAACCCGATAACACATAATATAGCTGAACAAGACAATAAGAAGCAGAAATGGGGGAAACAGAGTGGTAACTCATGAAACAACCGGCCGGGTCGTTACAGTTTCAGTTGGTATGATGTGTATTCTACATGTGATTCAGAGTCGAGGGTGAGACCCTCGCGATTTCATGTGATTTGATATGTTTGAACGGGGATGCGTGCCACGGTGGAAGTTATACCAGGATGAGATCCTTGTTCATATACTTTGTTTTTTCCTTGTAACTTGATTTTTAGGATGGTACTGACAGAGAGATGTGCCTATCAGACTTTGTTCGATATTTCTTGTATGTGTTTCTCCTTATATATTCAGTCATTTTCGTGCTGTGCTCATTGGGTTTTGGCTCACGTGGTGTGTGCTCGGTGGTGTTAGATGTGACTTGCTGATTTGGGTGAATAGTTATGAGGTCTTCATGTTTCTTGCATCATTGTGAGTGTCGTGGAGGGTTGAAACAGGTTTCTTACAAATATGAGGCTAATGGCCGGTGCTGGCATTGATTTCGGGCAGCTATTGTGATCAGAGATGTTATTTTGGGCATATGCATGATGTGTTACAATGTGTGGTTGTACCTTGTGGGAGTAGGCATAAGTTGTTGCAGCTGGTTGAGGTCGATACCGAATGTGGAGGTAGGAATCAGGTCTTTTGGAGATGAGCGGATGGTGAAATATTTTGATTCTAAGGCTTATTAGTATTGGTGGAAGGGATAAGTTAAAGTTGAGATGGTGTCGTCAGGTCTATGTGGATTGGGGTGATGTGGGGTCACTCGCGGGTGTATGTTGGATGAATACATTCAGTAATTTGATGACTTCGGGATGATTCTTAGCACGTTCGAGGAAGAACATTTTTTTAAGGGGGGGGGGATGTAACGACCCGACCGGTCTTTTTGTGAATTAAAGTCCCGTTCGGCGGTATAAGATTTTGAACACCTTCGTATTTTTTTATGACTTGCATGCGTGTTCGACTTCGGTTACCGGATGATTCAGAGTCAATTTGGAAGAAGAATTCTAGTTTTGGAAGCTTAAGCGATAAGAGTTGACTGGAGTTTGATTTTTGTGTAAACAGCTCCAGAATGGGGGTTTGAGGATTCCAACAGTCTCTTATGGTGATTTTGGACTTTGGCGCGCATCGCAATTCTGATTTGGAGGTCCGTAGGGTAATTTGAAGCATTTCGTTGAAAGTTGGAAAAGTTGAAGTTTGGAAGGTTGAGAGGTTTGACCAAGACTCGACTTTGGTTATATCAGCGTAGGAATGCGATTTCGAGAGTTGGAACAGCTCCGTTATGTCATTTGGGGTTTGCCTGCAAAATTTGACGTCATGTCGGGTTGGTTTGATAGGTTTCGGCGTGAGTTTTAGAAGTTGGAAGATTTGAAAATTCATGAGTTTGATTCGTAGTTTTGATGTTGTTTGATGTGATTTGAGGCCTCGAGCAGGTCACCATTATGTTTTGGGACTTATTTTATGTTCGGACGTGGTCCCGAGGGGCTCGGGTGAGTTTCAAATAGTTTGAGTTGTGTTGCGCTTGTTTTTTATGTTTCGACTTCGTTTCTTCAAGCATAAATGGTACCACATTAAGCAAATGAGCTCTAATTTTTGTTTTGATTGAAGCATTAGATCTGTTTCATAATTACGGAGTCATAGAAAAAAGAATCGTCGAATTTGAACATCGTATGAGGAAGTTATGCTCATTTCAGTGTCGGAGAAGAGAGTTGGTGCTGGTGCTGGAAAGCGAAAATCCCCGAGTATAAAAAAATCAGACCGCGTTATTTTGGTATTTTGAGCATATCTTGAGTTCTAGAGCTCCGATTGAGGTGATTTTTGTGGCATTCTTCTCGTATTTTCATTGGGGGGGGGGGGGGGTCAGTATCTAACTATTAATTTTATATTTTAATGTGACTATAGAAGTTCATTTTTAAATTAATCCATAATTTGATTGGAGAATTGGAAGGTTTTTATCAAAAACTTTTCTAAAGAGAATAATTGGGTTTTGAACATCGATTCGGAGTTGAAATTGGATTAAATTAGTATGATTGGACTCGTAATTGAATGGGTGTTCGGATTTTGTAAATTTTGTTGGGTTCCGAGGTGCGATCCCGAGGGTCGATTTTTGGGTTGATTTTTTAGTTTTTGATAAAGATTGAAGTTTTATTATCCGGAATAGTTTCTTATGAGTTTTATTTATGCTTTGAAGTGGCTAGATTTGAGCCGTCCAGAAATAATTTCACTCGAGAAGTTCATTTTAGAGTAGCGATCTAGCTTCTTTGAGGTAAGTATCTTGCCTAACCTTGTGTGGGGAAACTACCCCTTTGGATTTGAGTCTTTTATGGTAATTTTATGATGGAAAGTCCGTGAACGCGAGGTGACGAGTACGTGCGCGAGCTTATTTGTGGAAAATTGACCCTTTAGGGCTCGTAGGTTCCTATGTTCATTGGATACGAAGTTGCTTTATTATGTTAAGTTTTCCCATTTACTAGTTTCATCTCTACGTGTTTTATTTGGAATTAATTGCTTCATGTTCCACTCTTAATGCCTATTTGATCTTGTGTTCCTTAACGGAGGTTGTTTCCTCTTCGATTGCCATGCTATCCTTTTCTAACTGCTTATTTTTATTTGTAATTATTATTATCTCTTCTGTAATTGTTTATCCTTATTTGGAATTATCGACTCGTGATAACTCCCTTGTTGTTGAATTGCACTTATGTGGAGGTCATTGCTACACAATATCTCTACCTTGTAGAGCTATTGCTAGGTGGTATCATTATTTTCTGTTATGTCTTTCCTTGTGATTTTGTTTCTTCCGTTTCTTTGAGTTCTGGAATTTCTAAGTTGATTTATTTTCCGTATTCTTGTGTTATTGTCATTGTTATTGTGATGCACGAGGTTTCTATCGTGCGGTTGTAATTGTGATGCACGAGGTTTCTATCGTGCGGTTGTTATTGTGATGCACGAGATTTCTACCGTGCGGTTGTTATTGCGATGCACGAGGTTTCTACCGTGCGGATGTTATTGTGTTGCACGAGGTTTCTGCCATGCTATTGTTACTATTGATATTTACACATGCGGCTTGACAAGGCGGGCTATATATACAGGTTGCGCATGTGGAGAGACAAGGTGGGAACATTATTATACACGTGTGGAGAGACAAGTCGGGCATTTACTTTATTATTGCGCATGTGGAGAGATAAGGTGGGATATGTCGGGGATTGATTGTGATGACTTGCGATAGCCTAGGGGCGTTGTAATTGTTTTTTTTATGTAGTGGTGTGCCTACTCTGTGTGAGTTATACCGTGTTCATTTTGTGGTGATCGTTTCTTATGTGTCATTCATTATCGCTACTCTTACTTGTTGACTAGAACTGTGATAGAACACTGGCACAAGCATACACGTAGTTAATCACCCCTAACGATTCAAGAAAATGGATTCTGATGTTATTGATCATTTCTATACACCCTCGTCTATTTTCCTCTACGTGAGAAGGGTTCTATTAGCTGTAATGAAGGCATAAGATGCCACGTGTTTAGGATTCAAAAATTGGGACCCGTGAATTATGAATATTTTGAGGTTCTGTACCTCGTGGAGATTATTGGATAAAACTTGGTGTGAAAGTGGTTATACTCATCTAGTTGCTACCTATCATTCCTTTAATTGTTTTCACCAAATTTAAACTGTGTTCAACATATTCTTCTGTGTTATTACTTGTGGTGTTCCGCTGTTAATGGTAGTTTCTATTTCCTATGGTAAGCACTGCATACTTATTTTCATTATGCGTAGTTTTGTTGTACTCTGTTAGTTCTCCACTTATGCTTGCTCAGATTATTTAGTCCAGTAGGTGTCTTGACTGTTGCCCGTCACATCTCCACTGAGGTTAGTCTTGATACTTTCTGGGTACCGTGATCACAACGGACTCAACCTTAGGAAGAGTGGGCGCTAATACTTTTACCCAATAGTGGTATCGGGGTTAATTTTCCACAGGGAGCTAGAAAGGGAGTTGGATATTTGCTTAGTCTAGAAATACGTGTTTGCTTCTAATTGATCTTCTATCATTTTTGGGTTTTTATGATTATCAACTACAATTTAACAACTACTAATTATAACTAAATTATGCTAAGATATTAATTCTAGGTTGTATGCAAGATAGAGAAAGACACTAGGGTCGTGGCATTTCCCTAGATGGTCAACTAACGGGTAGAGATTCCTAATACAAGAATGATGATTATGGGGCTTATGCTATAACCGTTGCACGATTGCACTCACTCTCACACCTCTCGGTAGAAAGAGTGATTTTTCCCAATTGACTCTCTCGAGACCAATTGGGTAGGCCAACAAGCCCAAGCAACTTAAGGTTCAAGTTGGGTAATTACTCTCTCGAGGTTTAACCCGTTAATTGGGACTACCATTCTCATGGGTCCATCCCAATTCCTTGTTGGGTTAATTTTGGAGTCATAGACACTCTTTCTCAAGACGAGTCAAGACCCACTAAGCTAGACTTAGTGTTTGCAACCACCAAATCCTAGTTAAATCATAAAATTAACCCAAATAGCAAACACCCAACATCATTCAAGCATTAAACAATCACACCCATTAATTACCCACACTAGGGTTGAGCCACAACCCTAGCTAATGGGTTTAGCTAGACATAATAGCAACAGAAATTGATGAAGTAGTAGATAAAATCAACATATTAATTAACTAGAATGTTAATCTACAAGAATCCACGGTAAAACAAGATGAAAATGCCCAAAATAGGCTAAAACTTGAGTCTCACGAGTGCTGTTGCTATCTGATATCTAATTCTTAACCTAGAAATAATAAAATATTCTATTTATACTAGGCTAGAAAAACTGGACAAAAATACCCCTGCGGGGCTGGCGCGGACCGCGCAGAAATGCAGTGCGGCCGCGTAGGTGTCTTGGTCTTCGATCACTCACTTCTGAAGCTAGGGGCACGGACCGCGCAAAAAGGTAGCACGGCCGCGCAGGCTAATGGGCGCGGACCGCACTACAATGAAGCGCGACCGCGTGGACACAAACGCTGACCGTGTAGAAAGGAGCGCGGACCGCGCATGGATACCCTTGAAATGTGTACTCTCTGAATCTCCTAGCGCGGCCGCGCAGCAAATCAGTGCAGTCCACGCTAGGTCCTCTTGTCCCCACTTCAATGATTTTTGACACTTGAGCAGGTTTCACTCCGTTTCGAGCCGATTTTTGACTTTTGTCATCTTGTCGCTCAAACCTGCAATCAAGCGCACTTTGTAAGCATTCAGGGTCTATTTTATGACAATTCATACATAAAGCATAGGCAAGTATGGGCATAAAACGTGTTAAAATCACAGTTATCAACTCCCCCAAACTTAAACCTTTGCTTGTCCTCAAGCAAATAAGATAAGACCCACCCCTCAAAAGGAAACATCCAAGTAATTCCAGCTTATCCTAAGGAAGCCTCATCACGCATCAATTGGGACTAACAATTGCCCTCAATACGAATGCATCATTAACACATTTTTAAACTTTTAAGAACTATGGATCAAATGTGACACAAGAGCATCAAGGGTTAACTCATTTCATCAAGGCGCTTTTCTCAAATACCTTGACAAACTCACACATCCTCAACTCTCCCTAAGCAAACCTCACCTTTTAGAGTAATGACACACAACCCGAGGTTGATGGATTTTTCACTCATTTCTCTCACAAAGAAGGTCATAAGTCCAGCTTTAGGTACCATATGCTTGCCCCTTATGTAAGTATCCACTAATGTAAGCTTCCCTCAACTCAAGATCATATAGGGCTTTTGAGGAGTCATTGTGAAGGCTTTTGGGTAAAGGTAGGACATGTTTTTGTTCATTTAGGTTCAATCTTCCCTTCAGCACTTCTTTTGATTCATTTTGGCATACTTTTTGACTCATTTGAGTATTTCACTTCTTTCAAGGGGTTAGAGAGACACATTGTCACTCTTTCTTTTGCAATTCAAACCTTTCTCCTTTTTCTACTTTTACACAACCTTTTTTTTCACTTTGTTTTCTTTGAATCCCCTTTTTCGGTTCTTATTCACTTTTGTATTTCTTTTTGTCTTTTTCTCTTTTTCATTGCCTCCCTTTTCTTTTGCTTTTGTGCCTCTTTACCACATTGATGCCTTTCTTGTCTCTCCCCCCCAAACTTAGATATTTGCCATTACTCAAGGGAAGATTTGGGTGCCAAGAGAGGGTCTCATCGAGAACGGGTATAGGCTTGTAGCTTTGGTTCATGAAAGAAGAAAGTTTAAGGCTCAAAAGGGTTGAACTAGGGATCATTTCATTGGTAGGTCATGGAAATTGTTCAAATTTGGAAGTTCGGATCAAGGAGGGCCTATATTCACTTCTCAAGTAAAGTTTCACCTATGATTTCGCCTCAACAAACATTCAGGGCAAGTTCTAGACCATCGGCTTGGAGCTTAGACTCACAATTCGAATTCTCACCACACACACTCAAGGATTGCTAAAGACATCGAGTTGAGAGCCCACAACGACCTTAGTTCCAATTCAAGCGCACAATGGCCCCGCACGACCATATAATGATTGTTTGGTCAACACAAGAGTCTCAAGGCCACAATTTTCACCATCCTAAACACAACATTATGTCTTTGACCATGGGATCAAAGGCAAATGTGTTAGGCCCAAGTGAAGCTTGCCTGAGGTCCTCTTAACTACGAAATATTGAAAATCAAAAGAAGAAAAATCAAAAACGGACTCAAACCCTTAAGAAGGTTGTCACGCCATCTATCATTGGGAAGAGCCACCCGGTTCGCACAACACACTACCCTTGGAAAGAACCGTGGCATTAAGAAAACCAAGGGCTTATTGAAAACATCAAAACTAAAACAAAAGGCTGCGAGCCTCACTACTAGGCTAAAATCGAAAAATTTGAACGAAAATAGAAAAAAAACAAATGAATATGTACAATGGGGAGTAGAATATACAACGGGATGAATATATACATAAGAGTATATAAGTAGCCAAATTCAAAGGTTATATACAGGCCAACTATTTAAAAATCCAAAAAAATCCAAAACATAGACTAAAAATGAAATAAATATATACAGTCATCCAGTGTATCAGAATCAAAATGGTAGGGCGCACCCCCACGAATAAGAGCTGGCATTGTCCCTAATGCCAACTACCAAAATAAGCGTAAAAATAGAGAAAAAGGATATAGAAAGGCCCCTCAAGCCTGGTCCACATGCGTGGGGACTCCTGTCGTCCCCGGATCCTCTGTAGTAGCCGGGACCTTAGACTGGTCTCTAACCTGCTGCTGCTCTGCTGCTGGGACATGAGCTGGATCAAGGACAGGCTCACCGGTGGAACACTGGATGTACCCTCCTGAACCTGGGCCACTTCTATCACAACTCCCTCAGTGCTAGGGAGTTTCCTCTTCTTCCTCGGCCTGGGAGTCTCCTCCTGCTGTGGCTGAACTGCTGCTGGATCTACAGCTGGCTCCCCGAAGAGTAAGTCAAGTGGCATCTGATCCGCCAAGAGCTTATCCACATCCTCCCTCAACTTCGTCACTGACTCCTTGGAAGCCTTTTGCTTCCTCAACTTGCTGTGCTCCCTAGCTAGTTTACCTAATGCGGTGCTGTGTGCCCCAACTTCCTTAGCCAAGGCAACCTGTGTCTCATCATCTTTTCCTGGTTGGCCAGGATCTTCTTCAGTGTCTCCTCAATGGAATGAGGGATCTCAACTGTGGCAGGGGCTGACTGTGCCTGAACTACAGTGGCCAAGTTTGACTACTTGGATGTCGCAGCTGACATCCAGTTGTTCAAACTGGCTAGAGACTGAGCAAGCTGGTGGGCAGTGAACCGGTGAGTCTTCGATGAAGGGACATCCGGGTCCGCTGCAGTAGATGGACCAGCAATAGTAGAAGGGCCCTGAGGCAATGTCTCACTGGTAGCAGGGATGGTGGAAGGCTCAGTGGACTGCTCAATAACCGCTGGCTCCTCAGACTGGCTAGGTGCGGTGGAAGTGGATGCCTGAGGCTTTTTGGACCTCTTTGGGTTGTCGGGACCCAACTGACTGTACCATGATAGGGGGCCACTGGAAAGAGTGTTTGGGAAGGGGTAGTTGTGTTTGTCTCCTGCCTTATCGTAGAAATCACTCTTGACATGATGTTGTCTCGATCTGGCAGAAGTTATGGATTTCTCTCCTAAACTTGCCCTCTTAGCTAATGAGAAATATTTATCAAGAACTTTTCTGGTCATCTCATCCCATGTTCGAATCGATCCATTGGGCAGGCTTCGAAGCCATTGCTTTGCATCATCCTTGAGTGGAGGGATCAAGCCTACTACACACGAAGGTCAACCAACCCTTTGCTTCAAAACTGAACGTGTTTCTCAGAATCTTCTCCCCTGCTTTCAACCAAACTGGGACAGTGCTCGAGGCTGCCAAGTGCTGGGCCAACCAAGGGCGAACCTCTTCTTTCATTGCCAGCTTTTCTAAGTATTGGGTTTCGTCCTTTTCGTTGAACCCCAAAAACTCATTCAGAGACTTCCCATCAAACATCACTACTTTGTCCCTCACTTGTGTCGCCTTTGAGTCCTTCACCACATGATGAACATTGCAGTAAAATTCTTTCACCATATGTTCATTTGCGACTATGCAACGTTCCTTGAAGAACCCCCAACCCTCTCTAGTACGGAGTTGTGCTTGCACATGTGGGTTTAGAGGAAGAAGATCAGAGTCAACAAATTGCCTCTCCGGAATCAATTTTCTTTTGGGCCACCACTCTCGAAATCTGTGGAAGGCTATTTCACTTACAAATCTATCATCCCATGCTTCCAGTTTTCTGTTCTATCAACANTACAAGAGTGAACCAATCATACCCCTATACAACTTTTGATCAACTGATGACAAGGTTCATCAGCATCTAATTTAGTGGCAGTTGCAATAGGTGTATCTATTTCTTTAGAGTCCTCCATTTTAAACTCTTGATTAGTTCATTTGTATATTTCTGTTGATGAATCATGGTTCCATTTGAGCTTTGTTTTATCTGTAAGCCTAGGAAGAAATTTAGTTCACCCATCATACTCATTTCAAACTCACTTCCCATTAATTTAGCAAATTCCTTGCTCAACCTATCTGTAGTGGCCCCAAATATTATATCATCAACATATATTTGTACAACAAGAAGATCTTTACCTTTTCCCTTAGGAACAAAGTGCTGTCAATTTACCTCTTTTGTACCCATGCTCCAGAAGGAATTTTGACAATCTTTCATACCAAGCTCTTGGGGCATTCTTGAGAGAAAAACCAAATGAATATGTACAATGTGGAGTAGAATATACAACGAGGATGAATATATACATAAGAGTCTAGAAGTAGCCAAAGTTAAAAGTTATATACAGGCCAACTATTAAATCCAAAACATAGACTAGAAATGAAATAAATATATACAGTCATCCAGTGTATCAGAATCAAAATGGTAGGGCGCACCCCCACGAATAAGAGCTGGCATTGTCCCCAATGCCAACTACCAAAATAAGCATAAAAACAGAGAAAAAGGATATAGAAAGGCCCCTCAAGCCTGGTCCACATGCGTGGGGTCTCCTGTCGTCCCTGGATCCTCTGTAGTAGCCGGGAACCTCAGACTGGTCTCCGACCTGCTGCTGCTCTGCTGCTGGGACATGAGCTGGATCAAGGACAGGCTGAACCACCGGTGGAACACTGGATGTACCCTCCTGAACCTGGGCCACCTCTATCACAATTCCCTCAGTGCTAGGGAGTTTCCTCTTCTTCCTCGGCCTGGGAGTCTCCTCCTGCTGTGGCTGAACTGCTGCTGGATCTACAGCTGGCTCCCCGAAGAGTAAGTCAAGTGGCATCTGATCCGCCAAGAGCTTATCCACATCCTCCCTCAACTTCGTCACTGACTCCTTGGAAGCCTTTTGCTTCCTCAACTTCCTGTGCTCCCTAGCTAGTTTACCCAATGCGGTGCTGTGTGCTCCAACTGCCTTAGCCAAGGCATCCTGTGTCTCCATCATCTTTTCCTGGTTGGCCAGGATCTTCTTCCGTGTCTCCTCAATGGAAGGAGGGATCTCAACTGCGGCAGGGGCTGACTGTGCCTGAACTACAGTGGCCAAGTTTGACAACTTGGATGTCGCAGCTGACATCCAGTTGTTCAAACTGGCTAGAGACTGAGCAAGCTGGCGGGCAGTGAACCGGTGAGTCTTCGATGAAGGGACATCCGGGTCCGCTGCAGTAGATGGACCAGCAATAGTAGAAGGACCGTGAGGCAATGTCTCACTGGTAGTAGGGATGGTGGAAGGCTCAGTAGACTGCTCAATAACCGCTGGCTCCTCAGACTGGCCAGGTGCGGTAGAAGTGGATGCCTGAGGCTTTTTGGACCTCTTTGGGTTGTCGGGACCCAACTGACTGTACCATGAGTAGGGGGCCACCAGATCTACCTGGACATCAAACCTCTTCTTCTTCACCTTCAATTCTCTAAAGTACAGGGAAAGAGTGTTTGGGAAGGGGTAGTTTGTGTTGGTCTCCTGCCCGACCGTAGAATCACCCTCGACATGATGTTGCCCACATTCAGAGGAAAACCAGCCATAATAGAAGCCACTAACACCGCACGGGAAATAGGAACTGTGTGATCATGAGTGGAGGGATCAAGCCTACTACACACGAAGGTCAACCAACCCTTTGCTTCAAAACTGAACGTGTTTCTCAGAATCTTCTCCCCTGCTTTCAATCAAACTGGGACAGTGCCCGGGGCTGCCAAGTGTTGGGCCAACCACGGGCGAACCTCTTCTTTAATTGCCAGATTTTCTAAGTATTGGGTTTCGTCCTCTTCGTTGAACCCCAAAAACTCATTCAGAGACTTCCCATCAAACATCACTACTTTGTCCCTCACTTGTGTCGCCTTTGAGTCCTTCACTACATGATGAACATTGCAATAAAATTCTTTCACCATATGTTCATTTGCTACTATGCAACGTTCCTTGAAGAAACCCCAACCCTCTTTAGTACGGAATTATGCTTGCACATGTGGGTTTAGAAGAAGAAGATCAGAGTCAATAAATTGTCTTTTCGGAATCAATTTTCTTTTGGGCCACCACTCTCGAAATCTGTGGAAGGCTATTTCACTTACAAATCTATCAGCCCATGCTTCCGGTTTTCTTGTTCTATCAACACCACCAACTTGGGGCTCACCCCCCTCACCATATCCTGCACTCTCCCCAGATAATGAAGCTGTGGGGGAGGTGGAGTATTGTGCCTCACTTCTTGCTACGGACTCACAGACGAATCCGAAATTACATTGACTGGTCTCTTAGAGGTAGGTGAAGGTGGAGGAGTGTCATGTAGTTGGAATGGATCAGAGGTGTGAGTGGGGGCTGATTCTGAGGTGATGCTCCGGGAGGGTGCATACTCACTCCCCGAAGAGTGGGGGGCAGCCCTATCAGCAGCCCGTATCAGCTTACGGGTCTTTTTAATGTTTGCCCGGGCCTGAGGAGTGAGTTTAGCAACCTGCTTTCCTTTTCCCCCTCGGGAGGAACCACCCCTCCCGGGTTGTTGTTCTTTTCCTCCTCGTTGCTTAACCATGATCTGCAAAGAAAAGTCTAACATTGTTAGTTGAAGCATATGCAGTGAATTGGATGGTACAGTTGAAAGCATGGTTTAGAAACAGGGTTGCAGAATAGAAGGGGCACGGACCGCGCAAAAGTGTAGCGCGGACGCGCTGGGGTAGCGCGGACCGCGTAAAACTGGAGCGCGGACCGCGCAGAAAGGATGCGCGGCCGCGTAGGGCAGACAATGAACTGAGTATGGGGATTTTCATTTAAGTCCAATTTTTTGTGTTCAATTACGGGTCCTAATTGTCCCTACTCAGTTACTAATCAAGAATTCATGCCCATTGTTTCACATAAACACACAAAATCTACCCTAACAAGTAAAACTAAGAGAGAAAGAAGAAAATAAGAAGTTATACTAACAGGAAGCAAATAAAAAAAAAAATTAAACTATGAATGAGATTAGTGAGGAATGTTATCAGGGGTTGTGAGAGTTTTAACTACTTGAAGCAAGTTCTTTTGATGCACAGTGAAATTTGAGAGCTCAGGTAGAAAATTGGCGAAAAGGTTAAAATGAAGCCTAGGTCTCTATTTATAGAAAACACTGTGGGACCCATTACTTACCCACCAGCGCGGCCGCGCAGAAATGGTCGCGGACCGCGCTGGATTTCCAGCATCCTTAATTGCCTGAACAACCCACGCGGACCGCACTGATTTGCCACGCGGCCGCGTGGGAAACTTCAGAGAGCATGTAATTTGGGCTTCTCCCGCGCAGACCGCACAAAAATGTCACGCGGACCGCGCAGCAAACTTCAGAGACTCAGCTCCCATTTCACCAGCCTACGCGGACCGCACTGTTTTGGTGCGCGGCCGCGTAGGCAAACTTCAGAGACCTTAAAATTTTTGCTACTTTTGCCCTGCACTGGTCCAACATCAACCCTGCAACATCTCACAAACCATGAGTTGAAAAATCCTAATCTACAACGGAAAAATAAAAAGAAAGAAAAAGACATGGGTTGCCTCCCAAGAAGCGCCTGATTTAACGTCGCGGCACGATGCATTTTACCATAATATCACTTCAAATGAAGGAGTGCCACCACGTGGCTGTCATCAATCTTCCCCAAGTAATGCTTCACACGATGCCCATTGACTCGGAAAACTTCACCATTTTTGTTCTTGAGATCAATAGCACCAAATGGGGTCACCCCAACAACTTCAAATGGACCACTCCACCTAGACTTGAGCTTTCCCAGGAATAACCTCAACCGGGAGTTGAAAAGAAGAACCATGTCACCCACCTTGAATTCTTTACCCTGAGCATATTTGTCATGGATGTACTTCATCTTGTCCTTATACAAAGACGAGCTGGAGTAGGCATGAAATCTAAACTCATCAAGTTCATTCAATTGCTCCACTCGAAGGTTGGCTGCAACATCCCATTCCAAGTTCAACTTCCTCAATGCCCACATAGCCTTGTGCTCAAGTTCCACCGAAAGATGGCAAGCTTTACCAAACACCAACCGATACGGAGACATACCAATTGGAGTCTTGTAAGCCGTCCGATAAGCCCAAAGAGCATCATCCAATTTCTTCGACCAATCGGTCCTGTTAGCATTCACTGTTTTGGACAAAATACTCTTTATCTCCCGATTTGAGACTTCCACTTGTCCACTAGCTTGTGGATGATAGGGGGTGGTCACTTTGTGATTAACTCCATACTTAGCAAGCAATGAGTCGAAAGCCTTGTTGCAAAAATGGGACCCCCCATCACTAATAATGGCCCGAGGAGTACCAAACCTCGTAAATATACTCTTTTTCAAAAATGCTACAACACTTCGGGCTTCATTGTTGGGTAGAGCCACGGCTTCCACCCATTTTGAAACATAGTCCACCGCCATGAGGATGTAAGTATTACCACAGGAGCTCACGAACGGACCCATGAAATTGATGCCCCAAACATCAAAAATATCCACCTCAAGAATTGTATTGAGGGGAACTATCCCGCTTGAGTTTCTTCCTTTGGTTGGAAGAGAGATCACACGGGACGTTACCAGTCACAATGAAGTTGGCGATGTCCGAGAACCATGGCGTTTCACACATAGAAACGGAAAGAAGCTGTTCGTCAGGGAACCTATCATTAATCTCAATACCATCACTTGGTCTCCCATCTTCCTCTAATCGGGACAAATGGTCTGCAACTTGATTCTTGCTTCCCTTTCTATCCACAATCTCTAGATCAAATTCCTGAAGGAGTAGCACCCATCTCATCAATCTTGCTTTCGAATCCTTCTTAGTCATCAAATACCGGAGGGCTGCATGGTCCGTGTGTATGATCACCTTTGCTCCCATAAGGTAAGGTCAAAATAGCCAATAGCTCCTTTTCTGTCACTGTGTAGTTTCTCTAGGCCTCATTCATAGTCTTGCTAGCATAATACACAGGATGGAACATTTTATTGATCCTTTGGCCTAGCACCGCCCCAACCGCTACATCACTCGCATCGCACATAAGTTCAAAAGGCAAATCCCAATTAGGTGCGGTGATTATAGGAGTTGTTGTCAACTTGTGTTTCAATAGCTCAAAAGACTCCATGCACTTCTCATCAAAAATAAACTTGACATCCTTCTCTAACAACTTGCAAAGCGGGTTCACAATTTTTGAAAAATCTTTAATGAATCGCCGGTAGAACCCGGCATGACCAAGAAAACTCCTCACCCCTTTGACAGAAGTAGGGGGAGGGAGCCTTGAGATGACCTCTATTTTTGCCTTATCAACTTCAATTCCTTGCCTTGAGATTTTGTGACCCAATACAATTCCCTCTTGCACCATAAAGTGACATTTCTCCTAGTTGAGCACAAGGTTGGTTTCTTCACATCTTGCCAAAACCCTATCCAAGTTCACCAAACATTCTTCAAATGAATCTCCCACCACGCTGAAGTCATCCATGAATACCTCCAAGATATCCTCCACCATGTCGGTGAAAATTGCCATCATACATCTTTGGAATGTCGCTGGGGCATTACATAGTCCAAATAGCATTCTCGAGAAAGCGAACGTGCCATAAGGACATGTAAAGTTTGTCTTCTCCTGATCCTCCGGGGCAATGAGAATTTGATTATACCCCGAGTAGCCATCTAGAAAACAATAAAAAGCCCGGCCCGCAAGACGATCAAGCATTTGGTCCAAGAATGGTAGTGGGAAATGATCTTTTCTTGTCACCTTGTTCAGCTTTCTATAGTCCATACACACTCTCCAACCCGTAACTGTCCGAGTAGGAATCAACTCATTGTTGGCATTGGTCACTACCGTCATTCCACCCTTCTTTGGCACACATTGGACCGGAGAGGTCCATGAACTGTCCGAGATCGGGTAAACCACACCGGCGTCAAGCCACTTGATAACCTCCTTATTTACCACTTCTTGCATCACCTCATTGAGTCTCCTTTGATGTTCAAGAGATGGCCGTGCATCCTCCTCCAAAATGATCTTATGCATGCAAAATGCGGGGCTTATTCCTCTGATGTCTGCCAAAGTCCATCCTATTGCCCTTTTTCGCTTTTGAAGCACCTCCACAGTGGCCTCAACCTGCAAGTTAATAAGGCAAGAAGAAAGAATAACTGGAAGAGTAGAATTAGAGCCCAAGAATTCATACCTGAGGTGTGGAGGAAGTGGTTTCAACTCCAACACCGGTGGCTCCTCAATCGATGGCTTGGTTGGCAGAGTTTTGCGATTTTCAAGATCCAAAGATAGTTTCCTAGGCTCATATGAATATGAACCCATTCCATGCAATGCATTCACGCACTCCACTCTACCGGCATCATCATTGGCATCCATGTTAAGAAGCACGGCTTCAAGAGGATCTTCAACATTAATCAAAGCACTTGTGTCATCCACTATCACCACCGTGACAATTTCCACAAATGAACACACCTCCGTACTATTGGGTTGCCTCATTGACTTGCGCACATGAAATACCACCTTCTCATCTCCCACACGGAATGTTAGCTCCCCTGCTTCCACATCAACCAATGCCTTCCTCGTAGCTAGGAAAGGTCTTCCAAGAATAATAGGCACTTCGAAATCCACTTCGCAATCCAATATGACAAAGTCGGCCGGCAATATGAAATTTGTCCACCCGGGTACAAGCACATCGTCGATAATACCTAAAGGCCTCTTCATCGACTGGTCCGCCATTTGAAGTCTCATGGAGGTTGGCCTAGGTTGCCCAATTCCCAAAGTCTTGAAGACTGAGTACGGCATCAGATTAATGCTAGCCCCCAAGTCACATAGGGCCTTAGCAAAGT